>NW_027551611.1:0-301959 GCF_051989575.1 Stigmatopora nigra
ATAACCCAAACCATAACCCAAACCATAACCCAAACCATAACCCAAACCCATAACCCAAACCATAACCCAAACCATAACCCAAACCATAACCCAAACCATAACCCAAACCATAACCCAAACCATAACCCAAACCATAACCCAAACCATAACCCAAACCATAACCCAAACCATAACCCAAACCATAACCCAAACCATAACCCAAACCATAACCCAAACCATAACCCAAACCATAACCCAAACCATAACCCAAACCATAACCCAAACCATAACCCAAACCATAACCCAAACCATAACCCAAACCATAACCCAAACCATAACCCAAACCATAACCCAAACCATAACCCAAACCATAACCCAAACCATAACCCAAACCATAACCCAAACCATAACCCAAACCATAACCCAAACCATAACCCAAACCATAACCCAAACCATAACCCAAACCATAACCCAAACCATAACCCAAACCATAACCACCAAACCATAACCCAAACCATAACCCAAACCATAACCCAAACCATAACCCAAACCATAACCCAAACCATAACCCAAACCATAACCCAAACCATAACCCAAACCATAACCCAAACCATAACCCAAACCATAACCCAAACCATAACCCAAACAATAACCCTAATCCAAACCATAACCCAAACACAAACCATAACCCTAACCCAAACCATAACCAGATTCCCAACCATAACCATAACCACAACCAAAACCATATTCCCAACCATAGCCATAACTCCAACCATATCCCCAACCATAACCATAACCCTAACTTATAACCCCAACCATAACACCAACCATAACCCAAACCCTAACCCCTAACAATATCCCTAACCCAAACCATAACCCCTAACAATAACCCTAACCCAAACCATAACCCCAACCCCTAACAATAACCCTAACCCAAAACCTAACCCAAACCATAACCATAACCCCAACCATAACCATAACCCAAACCATAACCCTTAACCCCTAACAATATCCCTAACCCAAACCATAACCCCTAACAATAACCCTAACCCAAACCATAACCCCAACCCCTAACAATAACCATAACCCAAACCATAACCCCTAACAATAACCCTAACCCAAACCATAACCCCAACCCCTAACAATAACCCTAACAAAAAAACCTAACCCAAACCATAACCATAACCATAACCCCAACCATAACCATAACCCAAACAATAACCCCTAACCCCTAACAATAACCCTAACCCAAACCATAACTCCACCCCTAACAATAACCCTAACCTAAACCATAACCCTAACCATAACCATAACCCAAACCATAACCATAACCCAAAACATAACCCCTAACCCCTAACAATAACCCTCAACCAAACCATAACCCCAACCCCTAACAATAACCCTAACCAAAACCATAACCCCAATCATAACCATAACCCAAACCATAACCCCTAATCCCTTACAATAACCCTATTCCAAACCATAACCCCAACCCCTAACAATAACCCTAACCTAAACCATAACCCCAAACAAGAACCCTAACCCAAACCATAATCCCATCCATAGCCATAACCCCAACCATAACCATAACCCAAACCATAACCCCCAACCCCTAACAATAACCCTAACCCAAACCATAACCCAAACGATAACCCAAACCATAACCCAAACCATAACCCAAACCATAACCCAAACCATAACCCAAACCATAACCCAAACCATAACCCAAACCATAACCCAAACCATAACCCAAACCATAACCCAAACCATAACCCAAACCATAACCCAAACCCTAACCCAAACCATAACCCAAACCATAACCCAAACCATAACCCAAACCATAACCCAAACCATAACCCAAACCATAACCCAAACCATAACCCAAACCATAACCCAAACCATAACCCAAACCATAACCCAAACCATAACCCAAACCATAACCCAAACCATAACCCAAACCATAACCCAAACCATAACCCAAACCATAACCCAAACCATAACCCAAACCATAACCCAAACCATAACCCAAACCATAACCCAAACCATAACCCAAACCATAACCCAAACCATAACCCAAACCATAACCCAAACCATAACCCAAACCATAACCCAAACCATAACCCAAACCATAACCCAAACCATAACCCAAACCATAACCCAAACCATAACCCAAACCATAACCCAAACCATAACCCAAACCATAACCCAAACCATAACCCAAACCATAACCCAAACCATAACCCAAACCATAACCCAAACCATAACCCAAACCATAACCCAAACCATAACCCAAACCATAACCCAAACCATAACCCAAACCATAACCCAAACCATAACCCAAACCATAACCCAAACCATAACCCAAACCATAACCCAAACCATAACCCAAACCATAACCCAAACCATAACCCAAACCATAACCCAAACCATAACCCAAACCATAACCCAAACCATAACCCAAACCATAACCCAAACCATAACCCAAACCATAACCCAAACCATAACCCAAACCATAACCCAAACCATAACCCAAACCATAACCCAAACCATAACCCAAACCATAACCCAAACCATAACCCAAACCATAACCCAAACCATAACCCAAACCATAACCCAAACCATAACCCAAACCATAACCCAAACCATAACCCAAACCATAACCCAAACCATAACCCAAACCATAACCCAAACCATAACCCAAACCATAACCCAAACCATAACCCAAACCATAACCCAAACCATAACCCAAACCATAACCCAAACCATAACCCAAACCATAACCCAAACCATAACCCAAACCATAACCCTAACCATAACCCAAACCATAACCCAAACCATAACCCAAACCATAACCCAAACCATAACCCAAACCATAACCCAAACCATAACCCAAACCATAACCCAAACCATAACCCAAACCATAACCCAAACCATAACCCAAACCATAACCCAAACCATAACCCAAACCATAACCCAAACCATAACCCAAACCATAACCCAAACCATAACCCAAACCATAACCCAAACCATAACCCAAACCATAACCCAAACCATAACCCAAACCATAACCCAAACCATAACCCAAACCATAACCCAAACCATAACCCAAACCATAACCCAAACCATAACCCAAACCATAACCCAAACCATAACCCAAACCATAACCCAAACCATAACCCAAACCATAACCCAAACCATAACCCAAACCATAACCCAAACCATAACCCAAACCATAACCCAAACCATAACCCAAACCATAACCCAAACCATAACCCAAACCATAACCCAAACCATAACCCAAACCATAACCCAAACAATAACCCTAATCCAAACCATAACCCAAACACAAACCATAACCCTAACCCAAACCATAACCAGATTCCCAACCATAACCATAACCACAACCAAAACCATATTCCCAACCATAGCCATAACTCCAACCATATCCCCAACCATAACCATAACCCTAACTGATAACCCCAACCATAACACCAACCATAACCCAAACCCTAACCCCTAACAATATCCCTAACCCAAACCATAACCCCTAACAATAACCCTAACCCAAACCATAACCCCAACCCCTAACAATAACCCTAACCCAAAACCTAACCCAAACCATAACCATAACCCCAACCATAACCATAACCCAAACCATAACCCTTAACCCCTAACAATATCCCTAACCCAAACCATAACCCCTAACAATAACCCTAACCCAAACCATAACCCCAACCCCTAACAATAACCATAACCCAAACCATAACCCCTAACAATAACCCTAACCCAAACCATAACCCCAACCCCTAACAATAACCCTAACAAAAAAACCTAACCCAAACCATAACCATAACCATAACCCCAACCATAACCATAACCCAAACCATAACCCCTAACCCCTAACAATAACCCTAACCCAAACCATAACCCCACCCCTAACAATAACCCTAACCTAAACCATAACCCTAACCATAACCATAACCCAAACCATAACCATAACCCAAAACATAACCCCTAACCCCTAACAATAACCCTCAACCAAACCATAACCCCAACCCCTAACAATAACCCTAACCAAAACCATAACCCCAATCATAACCATAACCCAAACCATAACCCCTAATCCCTTACAATAACCCTATTCCAAACCATAACCCCAACCCCTAACAATAACCCTAACCTAAACCATAACCCCAAACAAGAACCCTAACCCAAACCATAATCCCATCCATAGCCATAACCCCAACCATAACCATAACCCAAACCATAACCCCCAACCCCTAACAATAACCCTAACCCAAACCATAACCCAAACCATAACCCAAACCATAACCCAAACCATAACCCAAACCATAACCCAAACCATAACCCAAACCATAACCCAAACCATAACCCAAACCATAACCCAAACCATAACCCAAACCATAACCCAAACCATAACCCAAACCATAACCCAAACCATAACCCTAACCCAAACCATAACCCGAACCCAAACCATAACCCAAACAATAACCCTAACCCAAACCATAACCCTAACCCAAACCATAACCGTAACCCAAACCATAACCAGATTCCCAACCATAACCCCAACCAAAACCATATTCCCAACCATAGCCATAACTCCAACCATATCCCCAACCATAACCATAACCCTAACTGATAACCCCAACCATAACACCAACCATAACCCCAACCATAACCCAAACCCTAACCCCAACCCCTAACAATAACCCTAACCCTAACCCAAACCATAACCCCTAACCCCTAACAATATCCCTAACCCAAACCATAACCCCTAACAATAACCCTAACCCAAACCATAATCCCAACCCCTAACAATAACCATAACCCAAACCATAACCCCTAACCCCTAAAAATAACCCTAACCCAAACCATAACCCCAACCCCTAACAATAACCCTAACCCAAAACCTAACCCAAACCATAACCATAACCCCAACCATAACCCCAACCATATCCATAACCCTAACCTAAACCATAACCCCAACATTAACCATAACCCAAACCATAACCCCTAATCCCTTACAATAACCCTAACCCAACCCATAACCCCAACCCCTAACAATAACCCTAACCTAAACCATAACCCCAACCATAACCATAACCCAAACCATAACCCCTAAACCCTAAAAAGAACCCTAACCCAAACCATAATCCCATCCATAGCCATAACCCAAACCATAACCCAAACCATAACCCAAACCCTAACCCAAACCATAATACTAACCCAAACCATAACACTAACCCAAACCATAACCCAAACCCTAACCCAAACCATAATACTAACCCAAACCATAACACTAACCCAAACCATAACCCAAACCATAACCCGAACCCAAACCATAACCCAAACAATAACCCTAACCCAAACCATAACCCTAACCCAAACCATAACCCCAACCATAACCAGATTCCCAACCATAACCATAACCCCAACCAAAACCATATTCCCAACCATAGCCATAACTCCAACCATATCCCCAACCATAACCATAACCCTAACCGATAACCCCAACCATAACACCAACCATAACCCCAACCATAACCCAAACCCTAACCCCAACCCCTAACAATAACCCTAACCCTAACCCAAACCATAACCCCTAACCCCTAACAATATCCCTAACCCAAACCATAACCCCTTACAATAACCCTAACCCAAACCATAACCCCAACCCCTAACAATAACCATAACCCAAACCATAACCCCTAACCCCTAACAATAACCCTAACCCAAAACCTAACCCAAACCATAACCATAACCCCAACCATAACCATAACCCAAACCATAACCCCTAACAATAACCCTAACCAAAACCATAACCCCAACCCCTAACAATAACCCTAACCTAAACCATAACCCCAACATTAACCATAACCCAAACCATAAACCAAACCGTAACCCAAACCATAACCCAAACCATAACCCAAACCATAACCCAAACCATAACCCAAACCATAACCCAAACCATAACCCAAACCATAACCCAAACCATAACCCAAACCATAACCCAAACCATAACCCAAACCATAACCCAAACCATAACCCAAACCATAACCCTTACCCAAACCATAACCCTAACCCAAACCATAACCCGAACCCAAACCATAACCCAAACAATAACCCTAACCCAAACCATAACCCTAACCCAAACCATAACCCTAACCCAAACCATAACCAGATTCCCAACCATAACCCCAACCAAAACCATATTCCCAACCATAGCCATAACTCCAACCATATCCCCAACCATAACCATAACCCTAACTGATAACCCCAACCATAACACCAACCATAACCCCAACCATAACCCAAACCCTAACCCCAACCCCTAACAATAACCCTAACCCTAACCCAAACCATAACCCCTAACCCCTAACAATAACCATAACCCAAACCATAACCCCTAACAATAACCCTAACCCAAACCATAATCCCAACCCCTAACAATAACCATAACCCAAACCATAACCCCTAACCCCTAAAAATAACCCTAACCCAAACCATAACCCCAACCCCTAACAATAACCCTAACCCAAAACCTAACCCAAACCATAACCATAACCCCAACCATAACCCCAACCATAACCATAACCCTAACCTAAACCATAACCCCAACATTAACCATAACACAAACCATAACCATAACCCCTAACAATAACCCTCAACCAAATCATAACCCCAACCCCTAACAATAATCCTAACCCAAACCATAAACCCAATCATAACCATAACCCAAACCATAACCCCTAATCCCTAAAAAGAACCCTAACCCAAACCATAATCCCATCCATAGCCATAACCCCAACCATAACCATAACCCAAACCATAACCCAAACCATAACCCAAACCATAACCCAAACCATAACCCAAACCATAACCCAAACCATAACCCAAACCATAACCCAAACCATAACCCAAACCATAACCCAAACCATAACCCAAACCATAACCCAAACCATAACCCAAACCATAACCCCTAACAAGAACCCTAACCCAAACCATAATCCCGTCCATAGCCATAACCCCAACCATAACCATAACCCAAACCATAACCCAAACCATAACCCAAACCATAACCCAAACCATAACCCAAACCATAACCCAAACCATAACCCAAACCATAACCCAAACCATAACCCAAACCATAACCCAAACCATAACCCAAACCATAACCCAAACCATAACCCAAACCATAACCCCTAACAAGAACCCTAACCCAAACCATAATCCCGTCCATAGCCATAACCCCAACCATAACCATAACCCAAACCATAACCCAAACCATAACCCCTAACCCAAACCATAACCCCTAACCCAAACCATAACCCAAACCATAACCCCTAACCCAAACCATAACCCAAACCATAACCCAAACCATAACCCAAACCATAACCCAAACCATAACTCAAACCATAACCCAAACCATAACCCAAACCATAACCCAAACGATAACCCAAACCATAACCCAAACCATAACCCAAACCATAACCCAAACCATAACCCAAACCATAACCCAAACCATAACCCAAACCATAACCCAAACCATAACCCAAACCATAACCCAAACCATAACCCAAACCATAACCCAAACCCTAACCCAAACCATAACACTAACCCAAACCATAACACTAACCCAAACCATAACACTAACCCAAACCATAACCCAAACCATAACCCAAACCATAACCCAAACCATAACCCAAACCATAACCCGAACCCAAACCATAACCCAAACAATAACCCTAACCCAAACCATAACCCTAACCCAAACCATAACCCCAACCATAACCAGATTCCCAACCATAACCATAACCCCAACCAAAACCATATTCCCAACCATAGCCATAACTCCAACCATATCCCCAACCATAACCATAACCCTAACCGATAACCCCAACCATAACACCAACCATAACCCCAACTATAACCCAAACCCTAACCCCAACCCCTAACAATAACCCTAACCCTAACCCAAACCATAACCCCTAACCCCTAACAATATCCCTAACCCAAACCATTACCCCTAACAATAACCCTAACCCAAACCATAACCCCAACCCCTAACAATAACCATAACCCAAACCATAACCCATAACCCCTAACAATAACCCTAACCCAAACCATAACCCCAACCCCTAACAATAAGCCTAACCCAAAACCTAACCCAAACCATAACCATAACCCCAACCATAACCATAACCCAAACCATAACCCTTAACCCCTAACAATATCCCTAACCCAAACCATAACCCCTAACAATAACCCTAACCCAAAACCTAACCCAAACCTTAACCATAACCATAACCCCAACCATAACCATAACCCAAACCATAACCATAACCCAAACCATAACCCCTAACCCCTAACAATAACCCTAACCCAAACCATAACCCCACCCCTAACAATAACCCTAACCTAAACCATAACCATAACCCAAACCATAACCATAACCCAAAACATAACCCCCAACCCCTAACAATAACCCTCAACCAAACCATAACCCCAACCCCTAACAATAACCCTAACCCAAACCATAACCCCAATCATAACCCTAACCCAAACCATAACCCCAACCCCTAACAATAACCATAACCCAAACCATAACCCCTAACCCCTAACAATAACCCTAACCCAAACCATAACCCCAACCCCTAACAATAACCCTAACCCAAAACCTAACCCAAACCATAACCATAACCCCAACCATAACCATAACCCAAACCATAACCCTTAACCCCTAACAATATCCCTAACCCAAACCATAACCCCTAACAATAACCCTAACCCAAACCATAACCCCAACCCCTAACAATAACCATAACCCAAACCATAACCCCTAACAATAACCCTAACCCAAACCATAACCCCAACCCCTAACAATAACCCTAACAAAAAAACCTAACCCAAACCATAACCATAACCATAACCCCAACCATAACCATAACCCAAACCATAACCCCTAACCCCTAACAATAACCCTAACCCAAACCATAACCCCACCCCTAACAATAACCCTAACCTAAACCATAACCCCAACCATAACCATAACCCAAACCATAACCATAACCCAAAACATAACCCCTAACCCCTAACAATAACCCTCAACCAAACCATAACCCCAACCCCTAACAATAACCCTAACCAAAACCATAACCCCAATCATAACCATAACCCAAACCATAACCCCTAATCCCTTACAATAACCCTAACCCAAACCATAACCCCAACCCCTAACAATAACCCTAACCTAAACCATAACCCCAAACAAGAACCCTAACCCAAACCATAATCCCATCCATAGCCATAACCCCAACCATAACCATAACCCAAACCATAACCCCCAACCCCTAACAATAACCCTAACCCAAACCATAATCCCATCCATAGCCATAACCCCAACCATAACCATAACCCAAACCATAACCCCCAACCCCTAACAATAACCCTAACCCAAACCATAACCCAAACCATAACCCAAACCATAACCCAAACCATAACCCAAACCATAACCCAAACCATAACCCAAACCATAACCCAAACCGTAACCCAAACCGTAACCCAAACCGTAACCCAAACCGTAACCCAAACCATAACCCAAACCATAACCCAAACCATAACCCAAACCATAACCCAAACCATAACCCAAACCATAACCCAAACCATAACCCAAACCATAACCCAAACCATAACCCAAACCATAACCCAAACCATAACCCAAACCATAACCCAAACCATAACCCAAACCATAACCCAAACCATAACCCAAACCATAACCCAAACCATAACCCAAACCATAACCCAAACCATAACCCAAACCATAACCCAAACCATAACCCAAACCATAACCCAAACCATAACCCAAACCATAACCCAAACCATAACCCAAACCATAACCCAAACCATAACCCAAACCATAACCCAAACCATAACCCAAACCATAACCCAAACCATAACCCAAACCATAACCCAAACCATAACCCAAACCATATCCTAAACCATAACCCCTAACCCCTAACAATAACCCTAACCCAAACCATAACCCCAATGCCTAACAATAACCCTTACCCAAACCATAACCCCAACCCCTAACAACAACCCTAACCTAAACCATAACCCCAACCAGAACCATAACCCCTAACCCCTACCAATAACCCTAACCCAAACCATAACCCAAATGCCTAACCATAACCCTAACCCAAACCATAATAATAATATCAGACATAGGCATTGTCGTCATCATTGACTTGACAAAAAGCCTAGTAGTCATCATACCCTCAGCTGCGTATGACGAAATTGTATAGTGCTTCTCCACTGGTCCGCCATCCCAGGCAAGACCCCTTAACTGACATATTCAGACTTGTTAGCACTCCGCCACGATGGAAACATCGCATCACCTCTTGTTGCCTCACCGATGCTAACAACAATAAAATGTATCACTTACCTCTCACTGTCTTCTTACTTACCCTCCCTCAGTTCGCCTGTAGAAGGCAGATCCACGCCAAAAATTGTGGGCAATGGATCGGGCGTTTGTCAAAAAGATACTAGGAAGCGGGGCTCGGAGTGGTTGTTGTCGTAGCCCAACCGCAATGGCCGCCCGACATCCGCTCCCCTGCCTCCTTTCTCTTCGCCGTCTACGGCGTACTTTGGGGGGGTTGGATATCCTCGGAGATCCTGGAGGTCTCCGGATGTTCTTAGGAATATCGACAGTCAGTCCGTAGTAAGTTGTGAAATTGGGTGTCTTGCCTTTCAACCAACGAACTGGAGAGCAATGAGCCGCTGCGCCCGAGCGCGCCGCCATCTTGAACTCCCCTTGAAATCCCATCCATAACCATAACCCCAACAATAACCATAACCCCTAACCCCTAAAAATAACGCTAACCCAAACCATAACCCCTAACCCCTAAAAATAACGCTAACCCAAACCATAACCCCAACCATAACCTTAACCATAACCGCAAACCAAACCATAACCCCTAAACCCTAACAATAACCTTAACCCAAACCATAACCCCAAACATAACCTTAAGCATAACCGTAAACCGAACCATAACCCCTAAACCCTAACAATAACCCTAACCCAAACCATAACCCCAACCCCTAACAATAACCCTAACCTAAACCATAACCCCAACCATAACCATAACCCCTAACCCCTACCAATAACCCTAACCCAAACCATAACCCAAATCCCTAACAATAACCCTAACCCAAACCATAACCCAAACCCCTAACAATAACCCTAACCTAAACCATAACCCCAACCATAACCCCAACCATAACCATAACCATAACCCAAACCATAACCAAAACCGTAACCCAAACCATAACCCAAACCATAACCCAAACCATAACCCAAACCATAACCCAAACCATAACCCAAACCATAACCCAAACCATAACCCAAACCATAACCCAAACCATAACCCAAACCATAACCCAAACCATAACCCAAACCATAACCCAAACCATATCCCAAACCATAACCCTAACCCAAACCATAACCCTAACCCAAACCATAACCCGAACCCAAACCATAACCAGAACAATAACCCTAACCCAAACCATAACCCTAACCCAAACCATAACCCTAACCCAAACCATAACCCTAACCCAAACCATAACCCTAACCCAAACCATAACCCTAACCCAAACCATAACCATAACCCTAACCCAAACCATAACCAGATTCCCAACCATAACCATAACCCCAACCAAAACCATATTCCCAACCATAGCCATAACTCCAACCATATCCCCAACCATAACCATAACCCTAACTGATAACCCCAACCATAACACCAACCATAACCCCAACCATAACCCAAACCCTAACCCCAACCCCTAACAATAACCCTAACCCTAACCCAAACCATAACCCCTAACCCCTAACAATATCCCTAACCCAAACCATAACCCCTAACAATAACCCTAACTCAAACCATAATCCCAACCCCTAACAATAACCATAACCCAAACCATAACCCCTAACCCCTAAAAATAACCCTAACCCAAACCATAACCCCAACCCCTAACAATAACCCTAACCCAAAACCTAACCCAAACCATAACCATAACCCCAACCATAACCATAACCCAAACCATAACCCCTAACAATAACCCTAACCAAAACCATAACCCCAACCCCTAACAATAACCCTAACCTAAACCATAACCCCAACATTAACCATAACCCAAACCATAAACCAAACCGTAACCCAAACCATAACTCAAACCATAACCCAAACCATAACCCAAACCATAACCCAAACCATAACCCAAACCATAACCCAAACCATAACCCAAACCATAACCCAAACCATAACCCAAACCATAACCCAAACCATAACCCAAACCATAACCCAAACCATAACCCAAACCATAACCCAAACCATAACCCAAACCATAACCCAAACCATAACCCAAACCATAACCCAAACCATAACCCAAACCATAACCCAAACCATAACCCAAACCATAACCCAAACCATAACCCAAACCATATCCCAAACCATAACCCTAACCCAAACCATAACCCTAACCCAAACCATAACCCGAACCCAAACCATAACCCAAACAATAACCCTAACCCAAACCATAACCCTAACCCAAACCATAACCCTAACCCAAACCATAACCAGATTCCCAACCATAACCCCAACCAAAACCATATTCCCAACCATAGCCATAACTCCAACCATATCCCCAACCATAACCATAACCCTAACTGATAACCCCAACCATAACACCAACCATAACCCCAACCATAACCCAAACCCTAACCCCAACCCGTAACAATAACCCTAACCCTAACCCAAACCATAACCCCTAACCCCTAACAATATCCCTAACCCAAACCATAACCCCTAACAATAACCCTAACCCAAACCATAATCCCAACCCCTAACAATAACCATAACCCAAACCATAACCCCTAACCCCTAAAAATAACCCTAACCCAAACCATAACCCCAACCCCTAACAATAACCCTAACCCAAAACCTAACCCAAACCATAACCATAACCCCAACCATAACCCCAACCATAACCATAACCCTAACCTAAACCATAACCCCAACATTAACCATAACCCAAACCATAACCCCTAAACCCTAAAAAGAACCCTAACCCAAACCATAATCCCATCCATAGCCATAACCCCAACCATAACCATAACCCAAACCATAACCCAAACCATAACCCAAACCATAACCCAAACCATAACCCAAACCATAACCCAAACCATAACCCAAACCATAACCCAAACCATAACCTAAACCATAACCCAAACCATAACCCAAACCATAACCCAAACCATAACCCAAACCATAACCCAAACCATAACCCAAACCATAACCCAAACCATAACCCAAACCATAACCCAAACCATAACCCAAACCATAACCCAAACCATAACCCAAACCATAACCCAAACCATAACCCAAACCATAACCCAAACCATAACCCAAACCATAACCCAAACCATAACCCAAACCATAACCCAAACCATAACCCAAACCATAACCCCTAACCCCTAACAAGAACCCTAACCCAAACCATAATCCCATCCATAGGCATAACCCCAACCATAACCATAACCCAAACCATAACCCCTAACCCAAACCATAACCCCTAACCCAAACCATAACCCAAACCATAACCCCTAACCCAAACCATAACCCAAACCATAACCCAAACCATAACCCAAACCATAACCCAAACCATAACCCAAACCATAACTCAAACCATAACCCAAACCATAACCCAAACCATAACCCAAACCATAACCCAAACCATAACCCAAACCATAACCCAAACCATAACCCAAACCATAACCAAAAACATAACCCAAACCATAACCCAAACCATAACCCAAACCATAACCCAAACCATAACCTAAACCATAACCCAAACCCTAACCCAAACCATAATACTAACCCAAACCATAACACTAACCCAAACCATAACCCAAACCATAACCCAAACCATAACCCAAACCATAACCCGAACCCAAACCATAACCCAAACAATAACCCTAACCCAAACCATAACCCTAACCCAAACCATAACCCCAACCATAACCAGATTCCCAACCATAACCATAACCCCAACCAAAACCATATTCCCAACCATAGCCATAACTCCAACCATATCCCCAACCATAACCATAACCCTAACCGATAACCCCAACCATAACACCAACCATAACCCCAACCATAACCCAAACCCTAACCCCAACCCCTAACAATAACCCTAACCCTAACCCAAACCATAACCCCTAACCCCTAACAATATCCCTAACCCAAACCATAACCCCTTACAATAACCCTAACCCAAACCATAACCCCAACCCCTAACAATAACCATAACCCAAACCATAACCCCTAACCCCTAACAATAACCCTAACCCAAAACCTAACCCAAACCATAACCATAACCCCAACCATAACCATAACCCAAACCATAACCCCTAACAATAACCCTAACCAAAACCATAACCCCAACCCCTAACAATAACCCTAACCTAAACCATAACCCCAACATTAACCATAACCCAAACCATAAACCAAACCGTAACCCAAACCATAACCCAAACCATAACCCAAACCATAACCCAAACCATAACCCAAACCATAACCCAAACCATAACCCAAACCATAACCCAAACCATAACCCAAACCATAACCCTTACCCAAACCATAACCCTAACCCAAACCATAACCCGAACCCAAACCATAACCCAAACAATAACCCTAACCCAAACCATAACCCTAACCCAAACCATAACCCTAACCCAAACCATAACCAGATTCCCAACCATAACCCCAACCAAAACCATATTCCCAACCATAGCCATAACTCCAACCATATCCCCAACCATAACCATAACCCTAACTGATAACCCCAACCATAACACCAACCATAACCCCAACCATAACCCAAACCCTAACCCCAACCCCTAACAATAACCCTAACCCTAACCCAAACCATAACCCCTAACCCCTAACAATAACCATAACCCAAACCATAACCCCTAACAATAACCCTAACCCAAACCATAATCCCAACCCCTAACAATAACCATAACCCAAACCATAACCCCTAACCCCTAAAAATAACCCTAACCCAAACCATAACCCCAACCCCTAACAATAACCCTAACCCAAAACCTAACCCAAACCATAACCATAACCCCAACCATAACCCCAACCATAACCATAACCCTAACCTAAACCATAACCCCAACATTAACCATAACACAAACCATAACCATAACCCCTAACAATAACCCTCAACCAAATCATAACCCCAACCCCTAACAATAACCCTAACCCAAACCATAAACCCAATCATAACCATAACCCAAACCATAACCCCTAATCCCTAAAAAGAACCCTAACCCAAACCATAATCCCATCCATAGCCATAACCCCAACCATAACCATAACCCAAACCATAACCCAAACCATAACCCAAACCATAACCCAAACCATAACCCAAACCATAACCCAAACCATAACCCAAACCATAACCCAAACCATAACCCAAACCATAACCCAAACCATAACCCAAACCATAACCCAAACCATAACCCAAACCATAACCCAAACCATAACCCAAACCATAACCCAAACCATAACCCAAACCATAACCCAAACCATAACCCAAACCATAACCCAAACCATAACCCAAACCATAACCCAAACCATAACCCAAACCATAACCCAAACCATAACCCAAACCATAACCCAAACCATAACCCCTAACCCCTAACAAGAACCCTAACCCAAACCATAATCCCGTCCATAGCCATAACCCCAACCATAACCATAACCCAAACCATAACCCAAACCATAACCCCTAACCCAAACCATAACCCCTAACCCAAACCATAACCCAAACCATAACCCCTAACCCAAACCATAACCCAAACCATAACCCAAACCATAACCCAAACCATAACCCAAACCATAACTCAAACCATAACCCAAACCATAACCCAAACCATAACCCAAACCATAACCCAAACCATAACCCAAACCATAACCCAAACCATAACCCAAACCATAACCCAAACCATAACCCAAACCATAACCCAAACCATAACCCAAACCATAACCCAAACCATAACCCAAACCATAACCCAAACCATAACCCAAACCATAACCCAAACCCTAACCCAAACCATAACACTAACCCAAACCATAACACTAACCCAAACCATAACCCAAACCATAACCCAAACCATAACCAAAACCATAACCCAAACCATAACCCGAACCCAAACCATAACCCAAACAATAACCCTAACCCAAACCATAACCCTAACCCAAACCATAACCCCAACCATAACCAGATTCCCAACCATAACCATAACCCCAACCAAAACCATATTCCCAACCATAGCCATAACTCCAACCATATCCCCAACCATAACCATAACCCTAACCGATAACCCCAACCATAACACCAACCATAACCCCAACTATAACCCAAACCCTAACCCCAACCCCTAACAATAACCCTAACCCTAACCCAAACCATAACCCCTAACCCCTAACAATATCCCTAACCCAAACCATTACCCCTAACAATAACCCTAACCCAAACCATAACCCCAACCCCTAACAATAACCATAACCCAAACCATAACCCATAACCCCTAACAATAACCCTAACCCAAACCATAACCCCAACCCCTAACAATAAGCCTAACCCAAAACCTAACCCAAACCATAACCATAACCCCAACCATAACCATAACCCAAACCATAACCCTTAACCCCTAACAATATCCCTAACCCAAACCATAACCCCTAACAATAACCCTAACCCAAAACCTAACCCAAACCTTAACCATAACCATAACCCCAACCATAACCATAACCCAAACCATAACCATAACCCAAACCATAACCCCTAACCCCTAACAATAACCCTAACCCAAACCATAACCCCACCCCTAACAATAACCCTAACCTAAACCATAACCATAACCCAAACCATAACCATAACCCAAAACATAACCCCCAACCCCTAACAATAACCCTCAACCAAACCATAACCCCAACCCCTAACAATAACCCTAACCCAAACCATAACCCCAATCATAACCCTAACCCAAACCATAACCCCAACCCCTAACAATAACCATAACCCAAACCATAACCCCTAACCCCTAACAATAACCCTAACCCAAACCATAACCCCAACCCCTAACAATAACCCTAACCCAAAACCTAACCCAAACCATAACCATAACCCCAACCATAACCATAACCCAAACCATAACCCTTAACCCCTAACAATATCCCTAACCCAAACCATAACCCCTAACAATAACCCTAACCCAAACCATAACCCCAACCCCTAACAATAACCATAACCCAAACCATAACCCCTAACAATAACCCTAACCCAAACCATAACCCCAACCCCTAACAATAACCCTAACAAAAAAACCTAACCCAAACCATAACCATAACCATAACCCCAACCATAACCATAACCCAAACCATAACCCCTAACCCCTAACAATAACCCTAACCCAAACCATAACCCCACCCCTAACAATAACCCTAACCTAAACCATAACCCCAACCATAACCATAACCCAAACCATAACCATAACCCAAAACATAACCCCTAACCCCTAACAATAACCCTCAACCAAACCATAACCCCAACCCCTAACAATAACCCTAACCAAAACCATAACCCCAATCATAACCATAACCCAAACCATAACCCCTAATCCCTTACAATAACCCTAACCCAAACCATAACCCCAACCCCTAACAATAACCCTAACCTAAACCATAACCCCAAACAAGAACCCTAACCCAAACCATAATCCCATCCATAGCCATAACCCCAACCATAACCATAACCCAAACCATAACCCCCAACCCCTAACAATAACCCTAACCCAAACCATAATCCCATCCATAGCCATAACCCCAACCATAACCATAACCCAAACCATAACCCCCAACCCCTAACAATAACCCTAACCCAAACCATAACCCAAACCATAACCCAAACCATAACCCAAACCATAACCCAAACCATAACCCAAACCATAACCCAAACCATAACCCAAACCATAACCCAAACCATAACCCAAACCGTAACCCAAACCATAACCCAAACCATAACCCAAACCATAACCCAAACCATAACCCAAACCATAACCCAAACCATAACCCAAACCATAACCCAAACCATAACCCAAACCATAACCCAAACCATAACCCAAACCATAACCCAAACCATAACCCAAACCATAACCCAAACCATAACCCAAACCATAACCCAAACCATAACCCAAACCATAACCCAAACCATAACCCAAACCATAACCCAAACCATAACCCAAACCATAACCCAAACCATAACCCAAACCATAACCCAAACCATAACCCAAACCATAACCCAAACCATAACCCAAACCATAACCCAAACCATAACCCAAACCATAACCCAAACCATAACCCAAACCATAACCCAAACCATAACCCAAACCATAACCCAAACCATAACCCAAACCATAACCCAAACCATAACCCAAACCATAACCCAAACCATAACCCAAACCATAACCCAAACCATAACCCAAACCATATCCTAAACCATAACCCCTAACCCCTAACAATAACCCTAACCCAAACCATAACCCCAATGCCTAACAATAACCCTTACCCAAACCATAACCCCAACCCCTAACAACAACCCTAACCTAAACCATAACCCCAACCAGAACCATAACCCCTAACCCCTACCAATAACCCTAACCCAAACCATAACCCAAATGCCTAACCATAACCCTAACCCAAACCATAATAATAATATCAGACATAGGCATTGTCGTCATCATTGACTTGACAAAAAGCCTAGTAGTCATCATACCCTCAGCTGCGTATGACGAAATTGTATAGTGCTTCTCCACTGGTCCGCCATCCCAGGCAAGACCCCTTAACTGACATATTCAGACTTGTTAGCACTCCGCCACGATGGAAACATCGCATCACCTCTTGTTGCCTCACCGATGCTAACAACAATAAAATGTATCACTTACCTCTCACTGTCTTCTTACTTACCCTCCCTCAGTTCGCCTGTAGAAGGCAGATCCACGCCAAAAATTGTGGGCAATGGATCGGGCGTTTGTCAAAAAGATACTAGGAAGCGGGGCTCGGAGTGGTTGTTGTCGTAGCCCAACCGCAATGGCCGCCCGACATCCGCTCCCCTGCCTCCTTTCTCTTCGCCGTCTACGGCGTACTTTGGGGGGGTTGGATATCCTCGGAGATCCTGGAGGTCTCCGGATGTTCTTAGGAATATCGACAGTCAGTCCGTAGTAAGTTGTGAAATTGGGTGTCTTGCCTTTCAACCAACGAACTGGAGAGCAATGAGCCGCTGCGCCCGAGCGCGCCGCCATCTTGAACTCCCCTTGAAATCCCATCCATAACCATAACCCCAACAATAACCATAACCCCTAACCCCTAAAAATAACGCTAACCCAAACCATAACCCCTAACCCCTAAAAATAACGCTAACCCAAACCATAACCCCAACCATAACCTTAACCATAACCGCAAACCAAACCATAACCCCTAAACCCTAACAATAACCTTAACCCAAACCATAACCCCAAACATAACCTTAAGCATAACCGTAAACCGAACCATAACCCCTAAACCCTAACAATAACCCTAACCCAAACCATAACCCCAACCCCTAACAATAACCCTAACCTAAACCATAACCCCAACCATAACCATAACCCCTAACCCCTACCAATAACCCTAACCCAAACCATAACCCAAATCCCTAACAATAACCCTAACCCAAACCATAACCCAAACCCCTAACAATAACCCTAACCTAAACCATAACCCCAACCATAACCCCAACCATAACCATAACCATAACCCAAACCATAACCAAAACCGTAACCCAAACCATAACCCAAACCATAACCCAAACCATAACCCAAACCATAACCCAAACCATAACCCAAACCATAACCCAAACCATAACCCAAACCATAACCCAAACCATAACCCAAACCATAACCCAAACCATAACCCAAACCATAACCCAAACCATAACCCAAACCATAACCCAAACCATATCCCAAACCATAACCCTAACCCAAACCATAACCCTAACCCAAACCATAACCCGAACCCAAACCATAACCAGAACAATAACCCTAACCCAAACCATAACCCTAACCCAAACCATAACCCTAACCATAACCCTAACCCAAACCATAACCCTAACCCAAACCATAACCCTAACCCAAACCATAACCCTAACCCAAACCATAACCCTAACCCAAACCATAACCATAACCCTAACCCAAACCATAACCAGATTCCCAACCATAACCATAACCCCAACCAAAACCATATTCCCAACCATAGCCATAACTCCAACCATATCCCCAACCATAACCATAACCCTAACTGATAACCCCAACCATAACACCAACCATAACCCCAACCATAACCCAAACCCTAACCCCAACCCCTAACAATAACCCTAACCCTAACCCAAACCATAACCCCTAACCCCTAACAATATCCCTAACCCAAACCATAACCCCTAACAATAACCCTAACTCAAACCATAATCCCAACCCCTAACAATAACCATAACCCAAACCATAACCCCTAACCCCTAAAAATAACCCTAACCCAAACCATAACCCCAACCCCTAACAATAACCCTAACCCAAAACCTAACCCAAACCATAACCATAACCCCAACCATAACCATAACCCAAACCATAACCCCTAACAATAACCCTAACCAAAACCATAACCCCAACCCCTAACAATAACCCTAACCTAAACCATAACCCCAACATTAACCATAACCCAAACCATAAACCAAACCGTAACCCAAACCATAACTCAAACCATAACCCAAACCATAACCCAAACCATAACCCAAACCATAACCCAAACCATAACCCAAACCATAACCCAAACCATAACCCAAACCATAACCCAAACCATAACCCAAACCATAACCCAAACCATAACCCAAACCATAACCCAAACCATAACCCAAACCATAACCCAAACCATAACCCAAACCATAACCCAAACCATAACCCAAACCATAACCCAAACCATAACCCAAACCATAACCCAAACCATAACCCAAACCATAACCCAAACCATAACCCAAACCATAACCCAAACCATATCCCAAACCATAACCCTAACCCAAACCATAACCCTAACCCAAACCATAACCCGAACCCAAACCATAACCCAAACAATAACCCTAACCCAAACCATAACCCTAACCCAAACCATAACCCTAACCCAAACCATAACCCTAACCCAAACCATAACCAGATTCCCAACCATAACCCCAACCAAAACCATATTCCCAACCATAGCCATAACTCCAACCATATCCCCAACCATAACCATAACCCTAACTGATAACCCCAACCATAACACCAACCATAACCCCAACCATAACCCAAACCCTAACCCCAACCCGTAACAATAACCCTAACCCTAACCCAAACCATAACCCCTAACCCCTAACAATATCCCTAACCCAAACCATAACCCCTAACAATAACCCTAACCCAAACCATAATCCCAACCCCTAACAATAACCATAACCCAAACCATAACCCCTAACCCCTAAAAATAACCCTAACCCAAACCATAACCCCAACCCCTAACAATAACCCTAACCCAAAACCTAACCCAAACCATAACCATAACCCCAACCATAACCCCAACCATAACCATAACCCTAACCTAAACCATAACCCCAACATTAACCATAACCCAAACCATAACCCCTAAACCCTAAAAAGAACCCTAACCCAAACCATAATCCCATCCATAGCCATAACCCCAACCATAACCATAACCCAAACCATAACCCAAACCATAACCCAAACCATAACCCAAACCATAACCCAAACCATAACCCAAACCATAACCCAAACCATAACCCAAACCATAACCCAAACCATAACCCAAACCATAACCCAAACCATAACCCAAACCATAACCCAAACCATAACCCAAACCATTACCCAAACCATAACCCAAACCATAACCCAAACCATAACCCAAACCATAACCCAAACCATAACCCAAACCATAACCCAAACCATAACCCAAACCATAACCCAAACCATAACCCAAACCATAACCCCTAACCCCTAACAAGAACCCTAACCCAAACCATAATCCCATCCATAGGCATAACCCCAACCATAACCATAACCCAAACCATAACCCCTAACCCAAACCATAACCCCTAACCCAAACCATAACCCAAACCATAACCCCTAACCCAAACCATAACCCAAACCATAACCCAAACCATAACCCAAACCATAACCCAAACCATAACCCAAACCATAACTCAAACCATAACCCAAACCATAACCCAAACCATAACCCAAACCATAACCCAAACCATAACCCAAACCATAACCCAAACCATAACCCAAACCATAACCAAAAACATAACCCAAACCATAACCCAAACCATAACCCAAACCATAACCCAAACCATAACCTAAACCATAACCCAAACCCTAACCCAAACCCTAACCCAAACCATAATACTAACCCAAACCATAACACTAACCCAAACCATAACCCAAACCATAACCCAAACCATAACCCAAACCATAACCCGAACCCAAACCATAACCCAAACAATAACCCTAACCCAAACCATAACCCTAACCCAAACCATAACCCCAACCATAACCAGATTCCCAACCATAACCATAACCCCAACCAAAACCATATTCCCAACCATAGCCATAACTCCAACCATATCCCCAACCATAACCATAACCCTAACCGATAACCCCAACCATAACACCAACCATAACCCCAACCATAACCCAAACCCTAACCCCAACCCCTAACAATAACCCTAACCCTAACCCAAACCATAACCCCTAACCCCTAACAATATCCCTAACCCAAACCATAACCCCTTACAATAACCCCAACCCAAACCATAACCCCAACCCCTAACAATAACCATAACCCAAACCATAACCCCTAACCCCTAACAATAACCCTAACCCAAAACCTAACCCAAACCATAACCATAACCCCAACCATAACCATAACCCAAACCATAACCCCTAACAATAACCCTAACCAAAACCATAACCCCAACCCCTAACAATAACCCTAACCTAAACCATAACCCCAACATTAACCATAACCCAAACCATAAACCAAACCATAACCCAAACCATAACCCAAACCATAACCCAAACCATAACCCAAACCATAACCCAAACCATAACCCAAACCATAACCCAAACCATAACCCAAACCATAACCCAAACCATAAACCAAACCATAACCCAAACCATAACCCAAACCATAACCCAAACCATAACCCAAACCATAACCCAAACCATAACCCAAACCATAACCCAAACCATAACCCAAACCATAACCCAAACCATAACCCAAACCATAACCCAAACCATAACCCAAACCATAACCCAAACCATAACCCAAACCATAACCCAAACCATAACCCAAACCATAACCCAAACCATAACCCAAACCATAACCCAAACCATAACCCAAACCATAACCCAAACCATAACCCAAACCATAACCCAAACCATAACCCAAACCATAACCCAAACCATAACCCAAACCATAACCCAAACCATAACCCAAACCATAACCCAAACCATTACCCAAACCATAACCCAAACCATAACCCTAACCCAAACAATAACCCTAACCCAAACCATAACCCTAACCCAAACCATAACCAGATTCCCAACCATAACCATAACCCCAACCAAAACCATATTCCCAACCATAGCCATAACCCTAACTGATAACCCCAACCATAACACCAACCACAACCCCAACCATAACCCAAACCCTAACCCCAACCCCTAACAATAACCCTAACCCAAACCATAACCCCTAACAATATCCCTAACCCAAACCATAACCCCTAACAATAACCCTAACCTAAACCATAATCCCAACCCCTAACAATAACCATAACCCAAACCATAACCCCTAACCCCTAACAATAACCCTAACCCAAACCATAACCCCAACCCCTAACAATAACCCTAACCCAAAACCTAACCCAAACCATAACCATAACCATAACCCCAACCATAACCATAACCCAAACCATAACCCCTAACCCCTAACAATTACCCTAACCCAAACCATAACCCCAACCCCTAACAATAACCCTAACCTAAACCATAACCCCAACCATAACCATAACCCAAACCATAACCCAAACCCAAAACATAACCCCTAACCCCTAACAATAACCCTCAACCAAACCATAACCCCAACCCCTAACAATAACCCTAACCCAAACCATAACCCCTAATCCCTTACAATAACCCTAGCCCAAACCATAACCCCAACCCCTAACAATAACCCTTACCTAAACCATAACCATAACCCAAACCATAAACCCTAACCCCCAACAAGAACCCTAACCCAAACCATAATCCCATCCATAGCCATAACCCCAACCATAACCATAACCCAAACCATAACCCCCAACCCCTAACAATAACCCTAACCCAAACCATAACCCCCAACCCCTAACAATAACCCTAACCCAAACCATAACCCAAACCATAACCCAAACCATAACCCAAACCATAACCCAAACCATAACCCAAACCATAACCCAAACCATAACCCAAACCATAACCCAAACCATAACCCAAACCATAACCCAAACCATAACCCAAACCATAACCCAAACCATAACCCAAACCATAACCTGAACCATAACCCAAACCATAACCCAAACCATAACCCAAACCATAACCCAAACCATAACCCAAACCATAACCCAAACCATAACCCAAACCATAACCCAAACCATAACCCAAACCATAACCCATACCATAACCCAAACCATAACCCTTACCCAAACCATAACCCGAACCCAAACCATAACCCAACTAAACCATAACACCAAACATAACCACAACCCCTAACCCCTAACCAGAACCCTAACCCAAACCATAATCCCATCCATAGCCATAACCCAAACCATAATCCCATCCATAGCCATAACCCCAACCATAACAATAACCCAAACCATAACCCCCAACCCCTAACAATAACCCAAACCATAACCCAAACCATAACCCAAACCATAACCCAAACCATAACCCAAACCATAACCCAAACCATAACCCAAACCATAACCCAAACCATAACCCAAACCATAACCCAAACCATAACCCAAACCATAACCCAAACCATAACCCAAACCATAACCCAAACCATAACCCAAACCATAACCCAAACCATAACCCATACCATAACCCAAACCATAACCCTTACCCAAACCATAACCCGAACCCAAACCATAACCCAAACAATAACCCTAACCCAAACAATAACCCTAACCCAAACAATAACCCTAACCCAAACCATAACCCTAACCCAAACCATAACCCTAACCCAAACCATAACCCTAACCCAAACCATAACCCTAACCCAAACCATAACCAGATTTCCAACCATAACCATAACCCCAACCAAAACCATATTCCCAACCATAGCCATAACTCCAAACATATCCCCAACCATAACCATAACCCTAACTGATAACCCCAACCATAACACCAACCATAACCCCAACCATAACCAAAACCCTAACCCCAACCCCTAACAATAACCTTAACCCTAACCCAAACCATAACCCCTAACCCCTAACAATATCCCTAACCCAAACCATAACCCCTAACAATAACCCTAACCCAAACCATAACCCCTAACAATAACCCTAACCCAAACCATTACCCCTAACCCCTAACAATAACCCTAACCCAAACCATAACCATAACCCCTAACAATAACCCTAACCCAAACCATAACCCCAACCCCTAACAATAACCCTAACCTAAACCATAACCCGAACCATAACCATAACCCAAACCATAACCATAACCCAAAACATAACCCCTAACCCCTAACAATAACCCTCAACCAAACCATAACCCCAACCCCTAACAATAACCCTAACCCAAACCATAACCCCAATCATAACCATAACCCAAACCATAACCCCTAATCCCTTACAATAACCCTAGCCCAAACCATAACCCCAACCCCTAACAATAACCCTAACCTAAACCATAACCCCGAACCCCTAACAAGAACCCTAACCCAAACCATAAACCCATCCATAGCCATAACCCCAACCATAACCATAACCCAAACCATAACCCCCAACCCCTAACAATAACCCTAACCCAAACCATAACCCTAACCATAACCCAAACCATAACCCAAACCATAACCCAAACCATAACCCAAACCATAACCCAAACCATAACCCAAACCATAACCCAAACCATAACCCAAACCATAACCCAAACCATAACCCAAACCATAACCCAAACCATAACACAAACCATAACACAAACCATAACCCATACCATAACCCAAACCCTAACCCAAACCATAACCCTAACCCAAACCATAACCCGAACCCAAACCCTAACCCAAACCTTAACCCTAACCCAAACCATAACCCTAACCCAAACCATAACCAGATTCCCAACCATAACCATAACCCCAACCAAAACCATATTCCCAACCGTAGCCATAACTCCAACCATATCCCCAACCATAACCATAACCCTAACTGATAACCCCAACCATAACACCAACCATAACCCCAACCCCTAACAATAACCCTAACCCAAACCATAACCCCTATCAATATCCCTAACCCAAACCATAACCCCTAACAATAACCCTAACCCAAACCATAATCCCAACCCCTAACAATAACCATAACCCAAACCATAACCCCTAACCCCTGACAATAACCCTAACCCAAACCATAACCCCAACCCCTAACAATAACCCTAACCCAAAACCTAACCCAAACCATAACCATAAACCCAACCATAACCATAACCCAAACCATAACCCCTAACCCCAAACAATAACCCTAACCCAAACCATAACCCCAACCCCTAACAATAACCCTAACCTAAACCATAACCCCAACCATAACCATAACCCAAACCATAACCATAACCCAAAACATAACCCCTACCCCCTAACAATAACCCCTAACCCCTAACAATAACCCTCAACCAAACCATAACCCCAACCCCTAACAATAACCCTAACCCAAACCATAACCCCAATCATAACCATAACCCAAACCATAACCCCAATCATAACCATAACCCAAACCATAACCCCTAATCCCTTACAATAACCCTACCCCAAACCATAACCCCAACGCCTAACAATAACCCTAACCTAAACCATAACCCCAACCATAACCATAACCCAAACCATAACCCCTAACCCCTAACAAGAACCCTAACCCAAACCTTAATCCCATCCATAGCCATAACCCCAACCATAACCATAACCCAAACCATAACCCCTAACCCCTAACAAGAACCCTAACCCAAACCTTAATCCCATCCATAGCCATAACCCCAACCATAACCCAAACCATAACCCCCAACCCCTAACAATAACCCAAACCATAACCCAAACCATAACCCAAACCATAACCCAAACCATAACCCAAACCATAACCCAAACCATAACCCAAACCATAACCCAAACCTTAACCCAAACCATAACCCAAACCATAACCCAAACCATAACCCAAACCATAACCCAAACCATAACCCAAACCATAACCCAAACCATAACCCAAACCATAACCCAAACCATAACCCAAACCATAACCCAAACCATAACCCAAACCATAACCCAAACCATAACCCAAACCATAACCCAAACCATAACCCAAACCATAACCCAAACCATAACCCAAACCATAACCCAAACCATAACCCAAACCATAACCCAAACCATAACCCAAACCATAACCCAAACCATAACCCATACCATAACCCAAACCATAACCCTTACCCAAACCATAACCCGAACCCAAACCATAACCCAAACAATAACCCTAACCCAAACAATAACCCTAACCCAAACAATAACCCTAACCCAAACCATAACCCTAACCCAAACCATAACCCTAACCCAAACCATAACCAGATTTCCAACCATAACCATAACCCCAACTAAAACCATATTCCCAACCATAGCCATAACTCCAAACATATCCCCAACCATAACCATAACCCTAACTGATAACCCCAACCATAACACCAACCATAACCCCAACCATAACCAAAACCCTAACCCCAACCCCTAACAATAACCTTAACCCTAACCCAAACCATAACCCCTAACCCCTAACAATATCCCTAACCCAAACCATAACCCCTAACAATAACCCTAACCCAAACCATAACCCCAACCCCTAACAATAACCCTAACCTAAACCATAACCCCAACCATAACCATAACCCAAACCATAACCATAACCCAAAACATAACCCCTAACCCCTAACAATAACCCTCAACCAAACCATAACCCCAACCCCTAACAATAACCCTAACCCAAACCATAACCCCAATCATAACCATAACCCAAACCATAACCCCTAATCCCTTACAATAACCCTAGCCCAAACCATAACCCCAACCCCTAACAATAACCCTAACCTAAACCATAACCATAACCCAAACCATAACCCCTAACCCCTAACAAGAACCCTAACCCAAACCATAATCCCATCCATAGCCATAACCCCAACCATAACCATAACCCAAACCATAACCCCCAACCCCTAACAATAACCCTAACCCAAACCATAACCCTAACCATAACCCAAACCATAACCCAAACCATAACCCAAACCATAACCCAAACCATAACCCAAACCATAACCCAAACCATAACCCAAACCATAACCCAAACCATAACCCAAACCATAACCCAAACCATAACCCAAACCATAACCCAAACCATAACCCAAACCATAACCCAAACCATAACCCAAACCATAACCCAAACCATAACCCAAACCATAACCCAAACCATAACCCAAACCATAACCCAAACCATAACCCAAACCATAACCCAAACCATAACCCATACCATAACCCAAACCCTAACCCAAACCATAACCCTAACCCAAACCATAACCCAAACCCAAACCCAAACCCTAACCCAAACCTTAACCCTCACCCAAACCATAACCCTAACCCAAACCATAACCAGATTCCCAACCATAACCATAACCCCAACCAAAACCATATTCCCAACCGTAGCCATAACTCCAACCATATCCCCAACCATAACCATAACGCTAACCGATAACCCCAACCATAACACCAACCATAACCCCAACCCCTAACAATAACCCTAACCCTAACCCAAACCATAACCCCTATCAATATCCCTAACCCAAACCATAACCCCTAACAATAACCCTAACCCAAACCATAATCCCAACCCCTAACAATAACCATAACCCAAACCATAACCCCTAACCCCTGACAATAACCCTAACCCAAACCATAACCCCAACCCCTAACAATAACCCTAACCCAAAACCTAACCCAAACCATAACCATAAACCCAACCATAACCATAACCCAAACCATAACCCCTAACCCCAAACAATAACCCTAACCCAAACCATAACCCCAACCCCTAACAATAACCCTAACCTAAACCATAACCCCAACCATAACCATAACCCAAACCATAACCATAACCCAAAACATAACCCCTAACCCCTAACAATAACCCTCAACCAAACCATAACCCCAACCCCTAACAATAACCCTAACCCAAACCATAACCCCAATCATAACCATAACCCAAACCATAACCCCTAATCCCTTACAATAACCCTACCCCAAACCATAACCCCAACGCCTAACAATAACCCTAACCTAAACCATAACCCCAACCATAACCATAACCCAAACCATAACCCCTAACCCCTAACAAGAACCCTAACCCAAACCATAATCCCATCCATAGCCATAACCCAAACCATAACCCCTAACCCCTAACAAGAACCCTAACCCAAACCATAATCCCATCCATAGCCATAACCCCAACCATAACCCAAACCATAACCCCCAACCCCTAACAATAACCCAAACCATAACCCAAACCATAACCCAAACCATAACCCAAACCATAACCCAAACCATAACCCAAACCATAACCCAAACCATAACCCAAACCATAACCCAAACCATAACCCAAACCATAACCCAAACCATAACCCAAACCATAACCCAAACCATAACCCCAACCATAACCAGATTCCCAACCATAACCACAACCCCAACCAAAACCAGATTCCCAACCATAACCATAACTCCAACCATATCCCCAACAAAAACCAGATTCCCAACCATAGCCATAACTCCAACCATATCCCCAACCATAACCATAACCCTAACCCTAACCCAAACCATAACCCCTAATAATATCCCTCACCCAAACCATAACCCCTAATAATATCCCTCACCCAAACCATAACCCCTAACAATAACCCTAACCCAAACCATAACCCCAACCCCTAACAATAACCATAACCCAAACCATAACCCCTAACCCCTAAAAATAACCCTAACCCAAACCATAACCCCAACCACTAACAATAACCCTAACCCAAAACCTAACCCAAACCATACCCATAACCCCAACCATACCCATAACCCCAACCATAACCATAACCATAACCCAAACCACAACCCCTAACCCCTAACAATAACCCTAACCCAAACCATAACCCCAACCCCTAACAATAACCCTAACCTAAACCATAACCATAACCCAAACCATAACCCCTAACCCCTAACAATAACCCTAACCCAAACCATAACCCCAACCCCTAACAATAACCCTAACCCAAAACCTAACCCAAACCATAACCATAACCCCAACCATAACCATAACCCAAACCATAACCCAAACCATAACCCCAACCAAGTGCATTGCTCAGAGTTTGAGATTGTGAAGTCCAAATCAGGAGTGGGTTCAAACCCTCTCTTTGCCATTGGCAATTTTTTTATTAAGATAATTGGGTTCAAACCCTCTCTTTGCCATTGGCAATTTTTTTGTTAAGATAATTAAAGGATAAGTATAACTTCCAAATTGTGGATTGCAGAAGTCCCTGTGGTCCAGTGGCAAGTACATTGCTCAGAGTTTGACATGGCGAAGTCCAAATCCGGAGTGGGTTCAAACCCTCTCTTTGCCATTGGTAATTTTTTTATTAAGATAATTAAAGGATAAATATAACTTCCAAATTGTGGATTACAGAAGTCCCTGTGGTCCAGTGGCAAGTGCATTGCTCAGAGTTTAAGATTGTGAAGTCCAAATCAGGAGTGGGTTCAAACCCTCTCTTTGCCATTGGCAATTTTTTTGTTAAGATAATTAAAGGATAAGTATAACTTCCAAATTGTGTATTACAGAAGTCCCTGTGGTCCAGTGGCATGTACATTGCTCAGAGTTTAACATGGTGAAGTCCAAATCAGGAGTGGGTTCAAACCTTTTCTTTGCCATTGGCATTTTTTTTATTAAGATAATTAAAGGATAAATATAACTTCCAAATTGTGGATTACAGAAGTCCCTGTGGTCCAGTGGCAAGTACATTGCTCAGAGTTTGACATGGTGAAGTCCAAATCAGGAGTGGGTTCAAACCCTCTCTTTGTCATTGGCAATTTTTTTATTAAGATAATTAAAGGATAAATATAACTTCCAAATTGTGGATTACAGAAGTCCCTGTGGGTCAGTGGCAAGTGCATTGCTCAGAGTTTGAGATTGTGAAATCCAAATCAGGAGTGGGTTCAGACCCTCTCTTTGCCATTGGCAATTTTTTTTTATGAAGATAATTAAAGGATAAATATAACTTCCAAATTGTGGATTGCAGAAGTTCCTGTGGTCCAGTGGCAAGTGCATTGCTCAGAGTTTGAGATTGTGAAGTCCAAATCAGGAGTGGGTTCAAACCCTCTCTTTGCCATTGGCAATTTTTTATTAAGATAATTAAAGGATAAATATAACTTCCAAATTGTGGATTACGGAAGTCCCTGTGGTCCAGTGGCAAGTACATTGCTCAGAGTTTGACATGGTGAAGTCCAAATCAGGAGTGGGTTCAAACCCTCTCTTTGCCATTGGTAATTTTTTTATTAAGATAATTAAAGGATAAATATAACTTCCAAATTGTGGATTACAGAAGTCCCTGTGGTCCAGTGGCAAGAGCATTGCTCAGAGTTTAAGATTGTGAAGACCAAATCAGGAGTGGGTTCAAACCCTCTCTTTGCCATTGGCAATTTTTTTTATTAAGATAATTAAAGGATAAGTACAACTTCCAAATTGTGGATCAAAGAAGTCCCTGTGGTCCAGTGGCAAGTACATTGCTCAGAATTGGAGATGGTGAAGTCTAAATCCGGAGTGGGTTCAAACCCTCTCTTTACCATTGGCAATTTTTTTATTAAGATAATTAAAGGATAAATATAACTTCCAAATTGTGGATTACAGAAGTCCCTGTGGTCCAGTGGCAAGTACATTGCTCAGAGTTTGACATGGTGAAGTCCAAATCAGGAGTGGGTTCAAACCCTCTCTTTGCCATTGGCAATTTTTTTATTAAGATAATTAAAGGATAAATATAACTTCCAAATTGTGGATTACAGAAGTCCCTGTGGTCCAGTGGCAAGTGCATTGCTCAGAGTTTGAGATTGTGAAGTCCAAATCAGGAGTGGGTTCGAACCCTCTCTTTGCCATTGGCAAATTTTTTATTAAGATAATTAAAGGATGAATACAACTTCCAAATTGTGGTTTACAGAAGTCCCTGTGGTCCAGTGGAAAGTGCATTGCTCAGAGTTTGAGATTGTGTAGTCCAAATCAGGAGTGGGTTCAAACCCTCTCTGCCGTTGGAAATTTTTTTTATTAAGATAATTAAAGGATAAATATAACTTCCAAATTGTGGATTACAGAAGTCCCTGTGGTCCAGTGGCAAGTACATTGCTCAGAGTTTGACATGGTGAAGTCCAAATCAGGAGTGGGTTCAAAACCTCTCTTTGCCATTGGCAATTTTTTTATTAAGATAATTAAAGGATAAATATAACTTCCAAATTAATGAAGTCCCTGTGGTCCAGTGGCAAGTGCATTGCTCAAAGTTTGAGATTGTGAAGTTCAAATCAGGAGTGGGTTCAAACCCTCTCTTTGCCATTGGCAAACTTTTTATTAAGATAATTAAAGGATAAATACACCTTCCAAATTGTGGATTACAGAAGTCCCTGTGGTCCAGTGGAAAGTGCATTGCTCAGAGTTTGAGATTGTGAAGTCCAAATCAGGAGTGGGTTCAAACCCTCTCTTTGCCATTGGCAAATTTTTTTATTAAGATAATTAAAGGATAAATACAACTTCCAAATTGTGGATTACAGAAGTCCCTGTGGTCCAGTGGAAAGTGCATTGCTCAGAGTTTGAGATTGTGAAGTCCAAATCAGGAGTGGGTTCAAACCCTCTCTTTGCCATTGGCAAATTTTTTATTAAGATAATTAAAGGATAAATACAACTTCCAAATTGTGGATTACGGAAGTCCCTGTGGTCCAGTGGAAAGTGCATTGCTCAGAGTTTGAGATTGTGAAGTCCAAATCAGGAGTGGGTTCAAACCCCCTCTTTGCCATTGGCGATTTTTTTAATTAAGATAATTAAAGGATAAATATAACTTCCAAATTGTGGACTACAGAAGTCCCTGTGGTCCAGTGGCAAGTGCATTGCTCAGAAATTAAGATTGTGGAGTCCAAATCAGGACTGGGTTCAGACCCTCTCTTTGCCATTGGCAATTTTTTTATTAAGATAATTAAAGGATAAATATAACTTCCAAATTGTGGATTACTGAAGTCCCTGTGGTCCAGTGGCAAGTGCATTGCTCAGAGTTTGAGATTGTGAAGTCCAAACCAGGAGTGGGTTCAAACCCTCTCTTTGCCATTGGTAATATTTTTATTAAGATAATTAAAGGATTAATATAACTTCCAAATTGTGGATTACAAAAGTCCCTGTGGTCCAGTGGCAAGAGCATTGCTCAGAGTTTAAGATTGTGAAGACCAAATCAGGAGTGGGTTCAAACCCTCTCTTTGCCATTGGCAATTTTTTTTATTAAGATAATTAAAGGATAAGTACAACTTCCAAATTGTGGATCACAGAAGTCCCTGTGGTCCAGTGGCAAGTACATTGCTCAGATTTGGAGATGGTGAAGTCTAAATCAGGAGTGGGTTCAAACCCTCTCTTTGCCATTGGCAATTTTTTTATTAAGATAATTAAAGGATAAATATAACTTCCAAATTCTGGATTACAGAAGTCCCTCTGGTCCAGTGGCAAGTACATTGCTCAGAGTTTGACATGGTGAAGTCCAAATCAGGAGTGGGTTCAAACCCTCTCTTTGCCATTGGCAATTTTTTTATTAAGATAATTAAAGGATAAGTATAACTTCCAAATTGCAGAGCACAGAAGTCTCTGTGGTCCAGTGGCAAGTACATTGCTCAGAATTGGAGATGGTGAAGTCCAAATCAGGAGTGGGTTCAAATCCTCTCTTTGCCATTGTCAATTTCTTTATTTAGATAATTAAAGGATAAATATAACTTCCAAATTGTGGCTTACAGAAGTCCCTGTGGTCCAGTGGCAAGTGCATTGCTCAGAATTTGCGATTGTGAAGTCCAAATCAAGAGTGGGTTCAAACCCTCTCTTTGCCATTGGCAATTTTTTTATTAAGATAATTAAAGGATAAATATAACTTCCAAATTGTGGATTACAGAAGTCCCTCTGGTCCAGTGGCAAGTGCATTGCTCAGAGTTTGAGATCGTGAAGTCCGATTAAGGAGTGGGTTCAAACCAGCTCTTTGCGATTGGCAATTTTTTTATTAAGATAATTAAAGGATAAATATAACTTCCAAATTGAGGATTACAGAAGACCCTGTGGTCCAGTGGCAAGTAAGTTGCTCAGAGTTTGAGATGGTCAAGTCCAAATCAGGAGTGGGTTCAAATCCTCTCTTTGCCATTGTCAATTTCTTTATTTAGATAATTAAAGGATAAATATAACTTCCAAAATTGTGGATATCAGAAGTCACTGTGGTCCAGTGGCAAGTACAACGCTCAGAACATGTGATGGTGAAGTTCAAATCAGGGGTGGGTTCAAACCCTCTCTTTGCCCTTGGCAATTTTTTTATTAAGATAATTAAAGGATAAATATAACTTCCAAATTGCGGGGTACAGAAGTCCCTGTGGTCCAGTGGCAATTACATTGCTCAGAGTTTGACATGGTGAAGTCCAAATCAGGAGTGGGTTCAAACCATCTCTTTGCCATTGGCAATTTTTTTATTAAGATAATTAAAGGATAAATATAACTTCCAAATTGTGGATTACAGAAGTCCCTGTGGTCCAGTGACAAGTACATTCTGGCATATTTGTTGTAACTCAATATAATAAGCCTAACCCTAAACCTTACCCTAACCCTAACCACTAACCTTAACCCTATTCCTAACCCTAACCCTAACCCTAACCACTAACCTTAACCCTAACCCTAACCATAACCTAACTTCCAAATGGGACATTATAGATGTCTCTGTGGTCCAGTGGCAAGTACATTGCTCAACATTGGAGGTGGTAAAGTCCAAATCAGGAGTGGGTTCAAACCCTCTCTTTGCCATTGGCAATTTTTTTATTAAGATAATTAAAGGATAAATATAACTTCCAAATTGTGGATTACGGAAGTCCCTGTGGTCCAGTGGCAAGTACGATGCTCAGAGTTTGACATGGTGAAGTCCAAATCAGGAGTGGGTTTAAACCCTCTCTTTGCATTTGGCAATTTTTTTATTAAGATAATTAAAGGATAAATATAACTTCCAAATTGCAGAATACAGAAGTCCCTGTGGTGCAGTGGCAAGTACATTGCTCAGAATTGGAGATGGTGAAGTCTAAATCAGGAGTGGGTTCAAACCCTCTCTTTGCCATTGGCAATTTTTTTATTAAGATGATTAAAGGATAAATATAACTTCCAATTTGTGCATTACAGAAGTCCCTGTGGTCCAGTGGCAAGTACATTACTCAGAGTTAGAGATTGTGAAGTCCAAATCAGGATTGGGTTCAAACCCACTCTTGGCCAATGGCATTTTTTTTATTAAGATAATTAAAGGATAAATATAACTTCCAAATTGTGGATTGCAGAAGTCCCTGTGGTCCAGTGGCAAGTGCATTGCTCAGAGTTTAAGATTGTGAAGTCCAAATCAGGAGTGGGTTCAAACCCTCTCTTTGCCATTGGCAATTTTTTTATTAAGATAATTAAAGGATAAGTATAACTTCCAAATTGTGGATCACAGAAGTCCCTGTGGTCCAGTGGCAAGTACATTGCTCGGAGTTTGAGATTGTGAAGTCCAAATCAGGAGTGGGTTCAAACCCTCTCTTTGCCATTGGCAATTTTTTTATTAAGATAATTAAAGGATAAGTATAACTTCCAAATTCTGGATCACAGAAGTCCCTGTGGTCCAGTGGCAAGTACATTGCTCAGAGTTTGACATGGTGAAGTCTAAATCAGGAGTGGGTTCAAACTCTCTCTTTGCCATTGGCAATTTTTTTTATTAAGATAATTAAAGGATAAGTATAACTTCCAAATTGTGGATTACAGAAGTCCCTGTGGTCCAGTGGCAAGTGCATTGCTCAGAGTTTGAGATTGTGAAGTCAAAATCAGGAGTGGGTTCAACCCTCTCTTTGCCATTGGCATTTTTTTGTAAGATAATTAAAGGATAAGTATAACTTCCAAATTGTAGATTACAGAAGTCCCTGTGGTCCAGTGGCAAGTACATTGCTCAGAATTGGAGATGGTGAAGTCTAAATCAGGAGTGGGTTCAACCCTCTCTTTGCCATTGGCAATTTTTTTATTAAGATAATTAAAGGATAAATATAACTTCCAAATTGTGGATTACAGAAGTCCCTGTGGTCCAGTGGCAAGTACATTGCTCAGAGTTTGACATGGTGAAGTCCAAATCAGGAGTGGGTTCAAACCCTCTCTTTGCCATTGGCAATTTGTTTATTAAGATAATTAAAGGATAAATATAACTTCCAAATGGTGGATTACAGAAGTCCCTGTGGTCCAGTGGCAAGTGCATTGCTCAGAGTGTGAGATTGTGAAGTCCAAATCAGGAGTGGTTTCAAACCCTCTCTTTACCATTGGCAATTTTTTTATTAAGATAATTAAAGCATAAGTATAACTTCCAAATTGTGGATCACAGAAGGGCAAAAAGTAATTGATCAGTGTCGGACAGTTGAGTATTTGTGATTACATGTCAACCCAATCACAAGACTAAGCTTTATTATTCAAACAGACAGTTGGGTGTTTATGCTGACATGTCAGCCATAAGGATTACTACGATGCTGTTATACTTACAAAAACTAATACAATATGAACAAGCATTTGATACTTTGTCTAATTTTACATATCCCTCCTGTTTGTGACTATAAACACATCGGAACCTCGTTTGTTAGCGACGCTACTTTTGAACGAAATTCTTCACAAACTATTTCAAACTGGAGTTTAGACCGACCAGGAAGGGTACCAGGCGTCTCAGAATAGGAAAGATATATTAATCAGTGTCAGACAGTAGCACAGCATCAATGTCAGATTGGGACATGGATTGTTGCATGTGAATACGAGTTAGCATTAGCTGGATTTCAACAATCATGATTTGTTAGACTGTGGAATTAATGGTACGTTTGATTAAAGCTGAGAAGCAGGGCAAACAACAAGTAAGGACAACAAGCACGAGAGCAATAACAGTTATGACTGGTACTAGGGCTTTCAAAAGAGTATGTGTCCATGATGAGCCAGAGAGGAACAAGTCAAGCCATCCTTGTTGTGGAACTGGATCTTTGGTCAAAGCATTCTGTATGTTCTTCATAGTTTGTAAGGCATCATGGACTGAGTGGGATTCGTTGGCAGGAATGAAGGTGGAGCATGAGTCTCCTACCATGGCACACACACCTCCCTGCTGGGCAGTTCTTCTGTCGAGGGCAAGGCGGTTCTGGATAATCATCTGGGTCATGGCAGTTATTTGGATTTCTCAGCCTTGTTGCAGTCAGACTGATGCGTTGACGTAGGCCTGGAATCTGTAGTCAATGGTTTCCAGACGTAGGGTGTTCTTCGCTGTTCCTACCCTGGGGAACACCGCCATCATGATTTTGGAGGAGACTGACCACTGTTTGTATTCGAGGGGGACATCCGAGCCCCACACTGAATCAGAGGGGAAGAAATCAAAGCTCCGCCGTTGGCGCCTGGTAAAAATAAAAATAAGTGAGCCCACAACAAAATAATAATTACAACAACAACAACAAAAACAGTTAGTATTTTACAAATATTTTAAAAAAGTAAACCTCTATCTATAGTGGGTTGGCGTCGACAGTTGGAATCGAGTCTGCTGTTAGAACTTATGTGTGGTCGGATGCAGATGTAGGGACACAGAGCCCAGTTGTATTGGCGGGGAAGATCATATACCTTTGCCATTCGCAGAGCCACCATATTTGGTCCAGTACTGTCCATGATTGGGAAGGAATGTGTCTGATCTCGGCACACCTGGTGACGTGAACTTGGTCTAAAGGGGTCTTCGGATCCGGTCCGCTGAAGATGAAACAGGATGGATAACAGTCTGTTCGGTTGTTGCACTGGACATACGTTGCGGTATTGACTGTAGCTGCTAATGGTACTGCGACCATGGTATGTAGGCGGTCGAGCTTTGCTGGAAGGATTCTCTCAGATCACCCAGGATACAGTTGTAGGTGAGGTTGGCGAGTTCTTCGTTCTGTCGGTTGGCCCATAGCTGTGGTTGGGCTACGGCAGTAGGCATGAGGGAACAGACATAACAACTCATTGGTTGTGGCGCGGGCTGTGAGTGCGGTGTATCTGAACCAACTGTTCCTCATCATCTGCTTGTACTCGTTTTTTTTCCTGTGTTTGGACATGGGCGAGAATTAGGTGTATCTCCTCAGGCTTAGGTGTTCCTGCCGGACGGATTTTGAGTAGGCGTGTGGCGGATGGTTTTACGAAGGGGTTCACACCAATCACTTTGGGGACCATGGCTGGACTAGTAGTGCGGATGGTGATAGTAAAGAGGGGGTCTTTTCCTGGTCGGTCCGGTCGGAGGCATAGGTTGATGCAGCCTTCTTGTTGGATATTGGTCACCACCAATATCCAGCGTATGTTTACCATCTTTGATGGTGGTGGCTAACTTGGTGAAGTTAGCGGTCATGGTGGTAGCTTCTTTGGAAAGGGGCCATGTGATGGTTTTGTGGCCTGTATGGAGGAGGACCTGGTCCCAGGTGTCTGGCCAGACCACTCAGACTCTGGGAGCTTGTAGGTACCAATAAAAATAACTGGAGTCAGTCCTGTGTAATCCCAAGTGAGTAAGCTGTAGGCTGAGCAAAGGGACGTGAACGACGATTGGTGTCTTGGTTAATGGGATGCAGATCTGGGGGCCACTGATCGTTTCCTGAACCAGCTAGTGGGGCATTCTCCTCCAGTGGGAGTGTACCAAGGTTCTGGTGCGTTCCCCCCATGTGGTTGAACACAAAGCGGTGAATGATGATGAGTAGCCACTTCATTCTTGTACTTTGTTTACTGTGGGACTGATGTATCCAGGTGTCTCTTCCTTCGATTTTGACGGCGGTGGGTGTGGGCAAAATCACACGGTGAGGTCCGTCCCAACGTGGAGAAGACCAGCACTTTTTTTATCACCTTGACGAGTACCAGGTCTCCTGGGGACAGGATCTCCTCTGTGGGAGACAGAGAAGATGTCGGCAGATTATTTTGCATTCATCACAGTTATTTCTTGGAACATTTTGCATAACCACTTAGTGAGGGAATCTGTTTCTCCTTCCTCTTCTACCACCAGATCTTTTTCCCACATTGTTAAGTGGAAGGGTCTGTCGTTCACTGCCTCAAATGGTGTGCATCCCTGTGCTGTTGGAATGATTCTCATGTACGTTTCTACCAGGCTCAGGCATTCTTGCCATGGTTTTCCTGTATCTTCCATGGTTTTCCTGAGTCTGAGTTTTACTGTTCTAATGGTTTGTTCGACGAGTCCAGCACTTTGGTTCAGTTTGATAAAATCCATGTTCAGAAGCTCCGAGGGATATGTTCCTGTTTGCCTTGTTCCATGCTTGGGTCGTTCGTTGCCTTGAGAGTTGTGTCTACAGCAGTTCAGACATTTTCTGCCAAAAAAATTGAAGTTTGGAGACCTCTGGGAACATGCATTGTTTGTTGTACTGTACGAATTATCCCTCCTGTTGCGACATGGCTCCTCCCATGGCTCAATTTGGCAATTACTTCAAACAATGATCGTGTCACGCATGGCTTGTTTTCTACTGCATAGAGTCTGTTCTTGTGTTGAGCGGCTCCTTCTGTTTCCCATTGCAGTTTCTCTTTTTCTGGGGCATGATTTTGCATTTCTATTAGGAATTCAGCAGGGATTGGGCTGTGTCTTTCCACCGTCACATCTTGTTCTAGGAATAGTCTACATGCCTCTGTCAGTGCCACTATTTCTGCGGCTTGTGCAGACCAGTCGCCGGGGAGTCGTCCTGTCTTGAGGTTGTCTTTTTGAGTCACCACGGCATATACGTTGTGTTTTTCTCCATCCAGGGTTTTTGATGATGATCCATCCCCATAGGCAATGTGTCCGGGGGGCAATGGGTTGTCCATTAGGTCAGTTGCATATACGTGGTTAATTATGATTCGTTGAGTGGGCAACTGAGAGAATTGGTTTAACCACTTGTCGTCCGGTCTCCCATGAATTTCAGGGTGACATGTAATGGCCATGTTTGTTGTTCCTGTCCTGGTGCTGCTGGGCAGATATCTTCAGACTGTTCTCTTAGACTTTCAGCTACCTTGGCAAAATCATTCCCGACAACGTCGAGAGAGTAGAAGCTGTTAGATGTGGTGGTGTGGAAGATATTTTTGGTCTGTAATTCCCTGGGTCGGAGGCCATTTTGGGTGGCCACTAGGCTTAGCCCAAGCTGGACCATGATATCTCGTCCCGGTAACTCTCCGATTTTCATTTTGCAGTCTGACAATAAACCCATCCCTTTTGTTGCTTTCTGACCCATATTAATCACCTACTTAATAGTTTAAACAACAATTATTTTCTAAATTACCCGAAATTGATCTCTACTTTGTGATTAACCCAACATCTCTGAACACACAAAGACCAAAAGTCCCTGACTTTGTCTTAGTTAAGTCCCTGACTCTATTAACAGACCAAGACTATGAAGCCCAAGCTAATTCTTGTTCTACTTTCATTGGTCCCGGACCAATTGGTTTATTACCAGACTGCAAAGTGGACAGTGAGAGTTCCTACAGTAGGGTCCTGTTCAACGTGATGTTCCTGCAACTCTAGTCGAATGACCAGTGTGTGTGTCTTAAATACAGGAAAAACTGACAGTTGTCAATAAGACTTTGGACAGATACATTTCAGTCATTTGCAGGGCAAAAAGTAATTGATCAGTGTCAGACAGTTGAGTATTTGTGCTGACATGTCTCCCCAATCACAAGACTAAGATTGTTTATTCAGTCAGACAGTTGGGTGTTTATGCTGACATGTCAGCCATAAGGATGTCTACGATGCTGTTATACTCACAAAAACTTTTACAACATGAACAAGCATTTGCAAAGATACTTTGTCTAATCTTACATGTTCCCCGCTGCCAAACAAACTGTCAGAGACACATAGTTACTGTGTATATAGTGTAAAATCGTCCAATTCAAGTAAGTTTTGCATTTAGCATCATTCTAAGTGATATAAATTGAGTTATAGTGAAAATTATGATACTTGGCCAAAACGTGATTTTCAGCACATGAAACGCACGTTAAGGCAATAAAAACTGAAATGTTCCCCTGCTGCGAAACAAACTGTCAGAGGCACATAGTTACTGTGTATATAGTGTAAAATCATCCAATTCAAGTAAGTTTTGCATTTAGCATCATTCTAAGTGCTAGAAATTAAGTTATAGTGAAAACTATGATACTTGGCCAAAACGTGATTTTCAGCGCATGAAACGCACGTTAAGGCAATAAAAACTGAAATGTTCCCCTGCTGCGAAACAAACTGTCAGAGGCAAATAGTTACTGTGTATATAGTGTAAAATCGTCCAATTCAAGTAAGTTTTGCATTTGGCATCATTCTAACTGCTAGAAAATAAGTTATAGTTAAAACTATGATACTTGGCCAAAACGTGTTTTTCAGCGCATGAAACGCACGTTAAGGCAATAAAAACTGAAATGTTCCCCTGCTGCGAAACAAACTGTCAGAGGCACATAGTTACTGTGTATATAGTGTAAAATCGTCCAATTCAAGTAAGTTTTGCATTTAGCATCATTGTCAGTGATATAAATTGAGTTATAGTGAAAATTATGATACTTGGCCAAAACGTGATTTTCAGCACATGAAACGCACGTTAAGGCAATAAAAACTGAAATGATCCCCTGCTGCGAAACAAACTGTCAGAGGCACATAGTTACTGTGTATATAGTGTAAAATCATCCAATTCAAGTAAGTTTTGCATTTAGCATCATTCTAAGTGCTAGAAATTAAGTTATAGTGAAAACTATGATACTTGGCCAAAACGTGATTTTCAGCGCATGAAACGCACGTTAAGGCAATAAAAACTGAAATGTTCCCCTGCTGCGAAACAAACTGTCAGAGGCACATAGTTACTGTGTATATAGTGTAAAATCGTCCAATTCAAGTAAGTTTTGCATTTAGCATCATTCTAAGTGATAGAAATTAAGTTATATTGAAAATTATGATACTTGGCCAAAACGTGATTTTCAGCGCATGAAACGCACGTTAAGGCAATAAAAACTGAAATGTTCCCCTGCTGCGAAACAAACTGTCAGAGGCACATAGTTACTGTGTATATAGTGTAAAATCGTCCAATTCAAGTAGGTTTTGCATTTCGCATCATTCTAAGTGATAGAAATTAAGTTATAGGGAAAATTATGATACTTGGCCAAAACGTGATTTTCAGCGCATGAAACGCACGTTAAGGCAATAAAAACTGAAATGTTCCCCTGCTGCGAAACAAACGGTCAGAGGCACATAGTTACTGTGTATATAGTGTAAAATCATCTAATTCAAGTAAGTTTTGCATTTGGCATCATTCTAAGTGCTAGAAATTAAGTTATAGTGAAATTTATGATACTTGGCCAAAACGTGATTTTCAGCGCAAGAAACGCGCGTTAAGGCAATAAAAACTGAAATGTTCCCCTGTTGCGAAACAAACTGTCAGATACACATTGTTACAGTGTATATAGTGTAAAATCGCCCAATTCAAGTAAGTTTTGCATTTAGCATCATTCTAAGTGATAGAAATTAAGTTATAGTGAAAAATGTGATACTTGGCCAAAACGTGATTTTCAGCACATGAAACGCACGTTAAGGCAATAAAAACTGAAATGTTCCCCTGCTGCGAAACAAACTGTCAGAGGCACATATTTACTGTGTACATAGTGTAAAACCGTCCAATTCAAGTAAGTTTTGCATTTAGCATCATTCTAATTGATAGAAATTAAGTTATTGTGAAAATTATGATACTTGGCCAAAACGTGATTTTCAGCACATGAAACGCACGTTAAGGCAATAAAAACTGAAATGTTCCCCTGCTGCGAAACAAACTGTCAGAGGCACATAGTTACTGTGAATATAGTGTATAATGGTCCAATTCAAGTAAGTTTTGCATTTAGCACCATTCTAAGTGCTAGAAATTAAGTTATAGTGAAAACTATGATACTTGGCCAAAACTTGATTTTCAGCGCATGAAACGCACGTTAAGGCATTAAAACTGAAATGTTCCCCTGCTGCGAAACAAACTGTCAGAGGCACATATTTACTCTGTATATAGTGTATAATCATCCAATCCAAGTAAGTTTTTCATTTGACATCATTCTGATTGATAGAAATTAATTTATAGTGAAAACTATGATATTTGGCCGAAACGTGATTTTCCGCGCATGAAATGCACATTAAGGCAATAAAAACTGAAATGTTCCCCCGCTGCGAAACAAACTGTCAGTGACACATAGTTACTGTGTATATAGTGTATAATCGTCCAAATTAAGTAGGTTTTTCATTTGATATCAATCTAAGTGATGGAAATTAAGTTATTGTGAAAACTATGATACTTGGCCAAAACGTGATTTTCAGCGCATGAAACGCACATAGGGCAAAAAAACTGAAATGTTTGTTAGGTCTGAAAATACAACTTCAGGAGCAGGCTAAGAAAGAGTGAGATACATTTAAATAGAAAATATGTATTACCAGACTGCAAAGTGGACAGTGAGAGTTCCTACAGTGGGGTCCTGTTCACTGCGATGTTATTGCAACTCTAGTCGAATGACCAGTGAGTGTGTCTTAAATACAGGCAAAACTGACAGTTGTCCCTAGGACTTTGGACAGATACGTTTCAGTCATTTGCAGGGCAAAAAGTAATTGATTAGTGTCGGGCCTGGAATCTGTAGTCAATGGTTTCCAGATGTAGGGTGTTCTTCGCTGTTCTTACCCTGGGGAACACCGCCATCATGATTTTGGAGGAGACTGACCAGTGTTTGTATTCGAGGGGGATATCCGAGCCCCAGACTGAATGATGGGGGAAGAAATCAAAGCTCCGTCGTTGACGCCTGGTGGGTAGATGTGGGTTGGCGTCGACAGTTGGAATCGAGTCTGCTGTTAGAACGTACATGTGGTCGGATGCAGATGTAGGGACACAGAGCCCAGTTGTATTGGCGGGGATGATCATATACACTTGCCATTCCCAGAGCCACCATATTTGGTCCAGTACTGTCCATGATTGGGAAGGAATGTGTCTGATCTCGGCGCACCTGGTGACGTGAACTTGGTCTAAAGGGGTCTTCGGATCAGGTCCGCTGAAGTTGAAACAGGATGGATAACAGTCTGTTCGGTTGTTGCACTGGACATATGTTGCGGTATTGACTGTAGCTGCTAATGGTACTGCGACCATGGTATGTAGGCGGTCGAGCTTTGCTGGAAGGATTCTCTCAGATTACCCAGGATACAGTTGTAGGTGAGGTTGGCGAGTTCTTCGTTCTGTCGGTTGGCCCATTGCTGTGGTTGGGCTACGGCAGTAGGCATGAGGGAACAGACATAACAACTCATTGGTTGTGGCGCGGGCTGTGAGTGCGGTGTATCTGAACCAACTGTTCCTCATCATCGGGTTGTACTCGTTTTCTTCTTGTGTTTGGACATGGGCGAGAATTAGGTGTATCTCCTCAGGCTTAGGTGTTCCTGCCGGACGGATTTTGAGTAGGCGTGTGGCGGATGGTTCTACGAAGGGGTTCACACCAATCACTTTGGGGACCATGGCTGGACTAGTAGTGCGGATGGTGATAGTAAAGAGGGGGTCTTTTCCTGGTCGGTCCGGTCGGAGGCATAGGTTGATGCAGCCTTTTTGTTGGATATTGGTCGTGAGCTCCAGCGTATGTTTACCATCTTTGATGGTGGTGGCTAACTCGGTGAAGTTAGCGGTCATGGTGGTAGCTTCTTTGGAAAGGGGCCATGTGATGGTCTTGTAGCCTGTATGGAGGAGGACCTGGTCCCAGGTGTCTGGTCAGACCACTCAGACTCTGGGAGCTTGTAGGTACCAATAGAAATAACTGGAGACAGTCCTGTGTAATCCCAAGTGAGTAAGCTGTAGGCTGAGCAAAGGGACTTGAACGACGATTGTTGTCTTGGTTAATGGGATGCAGATCTGGGGGCCCCTGATCGTTTCCTGAACCAGCTAGTGGGGCATTCTCCTCCAGTGGGAGTGTACCAAGGTTCTGATACGTTCCCCCCATGTGGTTGAACACAGAGCGGTGATGATGATGAGTAGCCACTTCATTCTTGTACTTTGTTTACTGTGGGAACGATGTATCCAGGTGTCTCTTCCTTCGATTTTGACGGCGGTGGGTGTGGCCAAAATCACACGGTGAGGTGCGTCCCAACGTGGAGAACACCAGCACTTTCTTTTTATCATCTTGACGAGTACCAGGTCTCCTGGGGACAGGACCTCCTCTGTGGGAGACAGAGAAGATGTCGGCAGATTATTTTGCATTCATCACTGTTCTTTCTTCGAACATTTTGCATAACCACTTAGTGAGGGAATCTGTTTCTCTTTTCTCTTCTACCACCAGATCTTTTTCCCACATTGTTAAGTGGAAGGGTCTGTCATTCACTGCCTCAAATGGTGTGCATCCCTGTGCTGTTGGAATGATTTTCATGTACGTTTCTACCAGGCTCAGGCATTCTTGCCATGGTTTTCCTGTCTTCCATGGTTTTTCTGAGTCTGAGTTTTACTGTTCTAATGGTTTGTTCGACGAGTCCAGCACTTTGGTTCAGTTTGATGAAATCCATGTTCAGAAGCTCGAAGGGATATGTTCCTGCTTGCCTTGTTCCATGCTTGGGTCGTTCGTTGCCTTGAGAGTTGTGTCTACAGCAGTTCAGACAGTTTCTGCCAAAAAAATTGAAGTTTGGAGACCTCTGGGAACATGCATTGTTTGTTGTACTGTACTGATTATCCCTCCTGTTGAGACATGGCTCCTCCAATGGCTCAATTTGGCAATTACTTCAAACAATGATCGTGGGACGCATGGCTTGTTTTCTACTGCATAGAGTCCATTCTTGTGTTGAGTGGCTCCTTCTGTTTCCCATTGCAGTTTCTCTTTTTCTGGGGCATGATTTTGCATTTCTCTTAGGAATTCAGCAGGGATTGGGCTGTGTCTTTCCACCGTCACGTCTTGTTCTAGGAATAGTCTACATGCCTCTGTCAGTGCTACTATTTCTGCGGCTTGTGCAGACCAGTCGCCGGGGAGTCGTCCTGTCTTGAGGTTGTCTTTTTGAGTAACCACGGCATATACGTTGTGTTTTTCTCCATCCAGGGTTTTTGATGATGATCCATCCCCATAGGCAATGTGTCCGGGGGCAATGGGTTGTCCATTAGGTCAGTTGCATATACGTGGTTAATTATGATTCGTTGAGTGGTGAAGAATATGACATATTTTACACATTCTTTTTAGTATAGCTGTTTCATTTTGATATCATATTTTACTCATTCTTTTTAGTATAGCTGTTTCATTTTGATATCATATTTTACTCATTCTTTTTAGTATAGCTGTTTTATTTTGATATCACATTTTACTCATTCCTTTTGTTGTGGCGGTCTTGTTTTAGAGTCGCCACTGGTTCCCAACTCAAATACAATATGAACAGAAGGATGGGTCTGAGACTCCTCAACTATAATGTTAACAAAAGGCTCTTCCTGAGATTCTTATTTCTAGGTGGGATCCACACTGATAAGAGACCAGATGGAGGACTTCAAAGGGCAGAGGAACAAAGAGCAGGGCGGAGGGTCGGGACTTTATAGGACCAGCGGAGACAGAGGTCTGGATGATGTGGATTCAAGGCTGGAAGATGTGGAGCCCAGAGAAACCCCCCTCACAGCAGCCCTGGACCAGCCCACATCTCATTATTAATCAGCGAATGAATATGCATTTTTGTTGGACTATAACTGGGCAAACGCGGGTTTGGACAATGTCTTTTCCATCCTCCGCTTTGGGACATCAACACTCAGCGGGCTTATTCTATGGGAGGGAGACCCGGAGCTCTGTATGAATAAATTTGAATGGAATAAATCATCTATGGATAAACTCGCTCAACCCTGGTTTGTCTCCTCCGATGCTGAACACGCTCCATTGTTAGACTGGAGACTACAGAGTTAAGGAATTGAAGTCAGGTAAAATATTTATAGTCTAACAGTTTTGGTGACCCAGTCCATGAGTCGGTTGCGTAGACAGATAGGGGTTAAGGCCGATAACTCCGTCCGTGAACCAGGGAGGAGACTGCGTAGACATATGGGTTAAGGCCAACCGTGGACTCTAAAACACGTCGGCGAACGTGGAGTCGCGGTTATCGAAACACGTCAGCGAACGTGGGAATAAGGAAAAGTTAAACACGTCAGCGAACGTGGGAATAAGGAAAAGTTAAAAAACGTCAGCGAACGTGGGAATAAGGAAAAGTTAACCACGTCAGCGAACGTGAGGGCACGCCGGCGAGCGTGAGACCTTTCTCTTGGGACTTCTCCGACAGGCGCCTGATCAACTGAAAGGTAAGCAGAATACCTATTACTGAAACGTTAAAATTCTGCTATTGGATTTTTAAATTATGGAGAATTGACTATAGAAAGGGGATATCGGGAATAGGAGATTCCGAAAAGGTTGTAATATACCTAGAGTCGGAATTAATGACGATCCCAGAACGGTCGTTTTGAGATAGAGAAAACGGTCGTATGAAATAAAGGAACAAGAGATTCCGGAAAGAGTTGTATGCAGGAGTTATTTTAAACTCTTCAGCAGGGAAACGACTGGGTCCACAGATGTTTGATTCCTAGAATTGATTCTAAAAAAAAAAAAGAAAAAAAAAAAAAAAAAAAAAGAAACAATAATTCCTAGAATTGAACATACTAAAATTCCAAATTTATCCGGAGACTTGATCTAGATTGAATTGGTGAAAATGGAAGAATATGAGAGTGTGGCAGAATGTGGAGAATGGAATGAATTGACAATTTTGTATGCAGATGTGGAAGCACAGGTTCTGAGTGGTGTTCAAGTTAAAAAACAACCAAAAATAAGACGCGAGTTGGTGAAACAATTTAGTACTTTAAAAGAAAATGTACATTTTGTAGGTCAAAAGCATGAATGGAATATGAATAACTTGTCCATTGCTTTGCGGAAAGTAGAGCGTGACGTCACAGCTAAGGAGGTGGAACTCCGAAGGAGAAAAGAGGAGGTGTGGAGGTGGAGGCGGGGGTCGATACTGAGAAAGGAGGAGGAGTTGGAAAAGGATAGATTGGCAATACACAACCTGGTAATTGCGTCAACAGCTTTGGCTGCGGTGAGGGCCCCCACCCAGATCGAACCAACTTTGACTCTTGTACCTTCAGCGCCTCCACTGAATAATAAAGCTCCGTTAAAACCTCACGGTATACCCATACAAGCACCAATAGTGACTTAAGGGGGAAGATTGATCCTTGACGTTGAGAATGAGGAGGAAGCTATGTCCTCCGAGGCAAAAGGCCTCATAGGAAAAGCATGTAATCTCGAACACGCGAAAGATAGGACAGAACGATCCAGAATTGACTTGACTGACCGAGAGGACAATGATGAAAAAGAAATGACCAAAGGGACTCGACAGAAAAATGAAACAAAGAAAGGTAGGAAAAAAGGAAAAGATGACTTGACTGACAATCTTATACTGTTTGAGGACGCGAATCGACAATCAGACTATAACTCAGATAATGATTCAGACATTGCAGGTGAACAGGAGAATGAGAGTGTGGACATGTATAAACAGGCTCTATCAGATTTAGGATCTCATTACGCCCTTCGCCCACGTAACAATGGGGCAAAAGAAACACCAGACAAGACTGCCGCGCCAAAACCAAAGCCCAGCGCAAAGCGGGTACAAGCTACATCTGGAGGTATGTATCCCCTCCGCCCTCAGGGAGCAGAAATGATATTTGAACCTCTTGGTCTTAGAGATGTGGCTACATTGGCTGACCAACTCCCTCCAATGGCGAATGGAGGAAGTACATGGCTGATGAAGTTTTTGGCCCTAATGAGCGGACAGAATTGTACGCTTGGTGACATGAGACAGGCCATATCAGCTTCCTGCTCTCATCATCAATTACAAATGATAGAGGAGGAAGGAGAAACTATCAGGTACCCACACGAAACCCCATTGTCCCAGGTATCGGGCGCCTTATTTACGGCAATTAAAAATACCTTCCCAAGATCCCATGACATGGCTCCAACCGTGTTTCCATACTTTGATGGAGTGGGAGGTCCGGTACACTATGAAAAGTGCATTAATGCCTGGATAGATAGTACCGGCCGACACCCATCGGGCAGATTAGATAATATCCTCTTATTCCGAACAGCTGTTGTCGAGGGTCTTCCAGAACCTGTGAAAAAGGAGTTGAAAAAGGACCCTGACTTGTTGACTGGTGATGAACCAAGGTTTAAACGTCACCTGTCTCACCATTGTAAGATGTATGATAACGAGAAGGTAAAAGAAAAAGCCGAGTCGCTAAATATGAATTCTGCTCTGGTAAAATTACAACTTTCCAAATTTTATAGTGAATCCAAAAAATCTAAACAGGAAAAGACAAACCAATCTGCCCAGATGTTCCAGGGCCATGGTCGGGCTCGAGATGGTGGTCAGTTCCATGATGGACACGGTGGTCGCAGGGGTGGTTTCTCTGGTGGCCGGGGAAAAGGGTACTCGAGACCGGGCCAACAAGACAACTGTTTTACATGTGGCCGTCCTGGACACTGGAGACATGAGTGTCCCAGTCAGCGACAGTACCCGCGGCAACCCCCAACACAACAGGGGGGGCCACCACATCAACAGCGGCCCACGCGCGGAGGAGAAAGAGGCACTGGCAGACCATGGCGGTCACAGCAGCCAGCTCAGTCAACTGGACAATATTACCAGGGTGGAGATGATCCTCACAGTCCATGGGATCCTCCACACTCCGAATAGGGGTGCCCGAGAGGCTCGGTAAGCAGGGGAACGGCAGACCCAATGCTTCATATGAGAATCAACGGCGTTCAAACATCAGCTTTGGTGGACACGGGAGCAACATACTCATCTTTGAACATGCCGCTCACAGCCGGTTGTCTCTCCTCTTCAACCATAACTTTGGTCGGCTTCTCGGGATCACCTCAAGCTCTGCCTATTACCAGACCGCTGCAAACGGAAATACCCCACCTAAAACAGACTCTATTTCATTCCTACGTCCATTCACCCCAAACACCTGTGAATTTAATGGGAAGAGACTTGTTGATGTCTATTGGAGCTACCATCTTATGTGGGCCGGATGGCCTCACAGTGACTTTACCAAATGGTGCAAAGATTCCGTGTTCGCAACCAGTACGAACATGTGGACAATGGTTGATGTGTCCCTTGCAACAAGACACCGAGGTAGCAACAATCTATTGGTCATGTCTTGAGCCTGAAACTCCGGCCACTGGGGAACTGTTGTTTGTTTATCACCAGTGGAAATCATTCATTGATTCACTCCGGCCTTACCATACGCCCAAGGATGACTTTCATTGTACTTTGTTTTATGACACAGATGATGACTTAGTCTATCGAGACCGTTTTCAGAAGGTTCTTGGAACACCCTGGCAATTGAAATCCACCAAAATATTTGTGGGTCCAGAAGGCGTAGCTTCATATGTTGATTTGGACGAATCGCAAAAAGTGTGGTACAAAATGTCGGATACAGCCGACCCCCACATTTCTTTGGCTCTGTCTCATGGTCACGAAGCTCGTCAACTCGGTCCCATGGTCAAGAAACTTCTTAAAGTCACTGACTGGCAGTCCACTGACCTACCAGGGCTGACTTATTCCAAATTGCATGACTCTTATCAGATTGACCCACATGCCCCATTGATAAACTCCTCCATTTTGGAGGAACAAATCTTGACTCGAGAACATGGTAGGGAATTGACTGATCACCACCGGACAGAGGAGTTACTGAAAACTATTCCGGACACATTGTGGTCATCAGGACCATTTGATGTAGGACATTGTATTAAAATTCCACCTGTAATGTTAAAAATAGATGAGAGTGCCATCATCCACAGGCCACAATATAGATGGACTCCAGATGCGGACAAAGTTATGGAAGACACTCTAGGTGGACTGTGGGACGCAGGTGTGATAGAACTTTCTAACTCACGATGGAACACGGCATTGCGACCAGTTCTTAAGGCGGATGGACAGAGTTACCGTATGGCACATGACCTTAGACCTGTGAACGACGCGACGCTGACTCCGATCCTACCAGTACCCGACCCCCATAGAATGTTGACTTCGCTCAGTCCAGTGTATCAATGGTTTACTTGTATTGATCTAGCTAACGCCTTTTTCTGTGTACCTTTGCATCCTTCAGCCAGACAGTACTTTGCGTTCACCTATCGTGGTGTCCACATGCAGTATCAGCGCCTGCCACAAGGGTTTAAAAACTCACCTGGTATTTTTAATCAGTGTCTGAAGGACCTGTTACAAGACCTAACGTTACCTGAAAACTCTGTTCTTTTACAGTATGTGGATGACCTTTGCATTGCGACAACCACTTCTGAAATCTGTCTGGCGGTCACTAGGATGGTCCTGCTAAAACTTCATAATATTGGTTTCAAAGTGTCAAAGAAGAAGCTTCGGTGTTGTCGAAGAGAAGTAACTTTTCTAGGCCGTGTTTTGTCAGCCAAAGGACTGTCCATGTCACCTGAACATCGAAAAACCATTTTGTCTCATTCCAGGCCCCAAACCGTCAAAGACATGTTGTCATTTCTGGGTCTCTGTGGCTACAGTAGGACCTATATACCATGTTATGTGGACAAGACGCATACACTTCGCGTTCTGGTAAAAGACAAAGGTGTTAAGAATCTTAGAGCACAACTTGATTGGAGGAAAGAAGCAGATGAAACCTTTGTGTCTCTGGTTCAAGAACTGGCCTCTGCGGCTGCCCTGGCCAACCCTGATTTCGACAAACCTTTTCATCTTGATGTGTCTAACTCGGCGACTACAGTAAATGCTGTTTTATTTCAGAAGGTATCGACGACTAGGCGGGTATTGATGTATTGTGGCGTAACACTAGATGGTGTTGAGCTTCGTCAACCAGAGTGTACTCGTTATGCGGCAGGGCTTGCTAAAGTGCTTCTTAAAACAGCTCATACAGTGATGGGACATCCCATATATGTTCTGACTGATCATGGGTCATCGGCGTATGTGGCTTCATCAGCATTTACCTGATCATCGCTTCGACAGTCTAGACTTTTACGTATTCTCACAGCTCCAAACATCAATTTACGTTCACACAGGTATCAATAATGCGGATAACATTCAGCTAGGACCACATGAATGTGCTATGAGGGTTAATCACCAAAGGTACGTTCGGCCTGATCTCAATACTAAACCGCTTACATTTGGTCGCATCATGTTTACAGATGGTTGTTGTTGGAAAGACCATTCAGGACGTCTCCGTGCGGCGGCTGCCGTAGTGGAGAGCAAGGGGGATGACTTCGTGCCTTGTGCATCTTCTATACAGACCACTAACCAGTCTGCCCAAGCGGCTGAACTGTTGGCACTCTGTTTGGCCTTGGAGACCGCAACAGGTCATCCAGTTACTATTTATAGTGACTCGGCTTATGCCGTTTCGGCCGCTGTCATTGACCTCCCTGAATGGGAACGCAATGCTTACACCACGGCCAAAGGTCGAATCATTGCACACAAAGATATCATTTTGCGTTTGCGCGAAGCCATGTTACTTCCGTCTCAATTGGCGATTGTTAAAGTTCCTGGTCACTCCAAATCTACATCGTTTGCATCTAGGGGTAATCATGCGGCTGATCAATTAGCAAAATCAATAGCGGGGTACGGGGTAGATAATCCTTATAATATGGTTGTATTGACATCGGACCACCACCACTCAGAGCCGGTGCATGAGAGTTTGTCTGTGGATGTGATTCTGGAAGCCCAGCAGTCTGCTTCTCCGGAGGAACGGACTGTGTGGGCGCATGCGGGTGCTGTGAAACGTGTGGATGGTGTATGGGTGGGTCCCACGGGATGTCCGGTAATTCCCATGGGACCATTATCTGTGTCTGTCTTGACGGAGGCCCACTCACCTGCTCATGTGGGCCCCCAGGCGATGATGACTAAATTGACTAACTGGTGGCACCCACACTTGTCTTCCCTTGTGTGGCGGCACGTTAACGACTGTAAGACATGTATGTTTTTTAACGCCAAACCGACCCTTAAACCCAGACCTGGTGATTTTCATCCAGCCCTCTGGCCAGGGGCTGAGATCACCATTGACTTTACGGACATGACTCAACGAGCAAACGGGAAAAGATATCTTCTGGTCATTGTAGACTCATTCTCTCATTGGCCAGAGGCGTACCCGTGTGCTAAAGAGGACTCAACAGCAGTCATTAAGGCTTTAGTGACTCATTATATTCCTTCACATGGTTTTCCTGCACTCATTAGATCGGATAATGGTACTCACTTTAACAGTAAGGCCCTACAGAAGGTTGAAAGCATGCTGGGCCTTAAACATCGTTTCGGTTGTGTTTACCACCCACAAAGCCAAGGTAAAATTGAACGAATGAACCGTACATTGAAAGAGAAATTGGTGAAAATAATGTACAACACCAAAATGTCTTGGCTTCAAGCCCTCCCATTGGCTTTACTCTCTATCCGTCAAACCATCAACAAAACCACAAATTTTGCCCCATTCGAATTGCTTACGGGCCGGTTGATGCCCGGTCCCAGTTCCTCACTCACCCCGTACGAAGAAGTACCGTTACCCAATCTCTCACACGCAGCAGTTTGGTCTCAATTGCATTCTCTGGTATCTAGTATTTCTGCACAGGTGGAGGGGACTACTGCGGCTGCACGGGATCACCCACAGGAGGAACCCACAATTTCAACCCACGTTCTTCTCAAAGTTCTATCCCGGAAGTGGTCTGAGCCCAAGTGGACAGGTCCCTTCAAAGTGACTGCACGTACATCAAAGGCGGTTCAACTTGAACATAAGGGAAAGAAGTGGTTTCATTATTCCCAGACTAGACCTGTGGATCCACCTAACCCATAACTACACACTCCACCACAGGATCCTCCAAAGGGGACTTTTGATTCTCCCGGGATCCGGACACGCATATATCTAAGCATGAAACCTAGTTCCTGCTCTGGACTGGGCTTAACCCAGTCCAAGAGAGGGAACTGTTGTATACGATGTGTTTGCTTAGTGTTGCTTATTGTTTTAATCTTTCTCTTGTTATTTTTTGAAGGAGCACTTCATATGTGTATGTCATACACCTGTTGGGCAATCTACAATCCGACGGATGCGGCTCCAATGACATTGACATCTCCAACGAAAGGGACACCATTGGTACACAAGCGATTTAAAAGACCTGCAACCTCAGTACGGTATGGAGGTCTTAGAAGACGCCCATCCAAAGTAGTGTTTGGGAATTTTTCGCTGGTAAGGTATGATCCGTGTGCCCCGGGTCGGACAAGATACTGGAAGGACACAGTAAATCAAAGTATATTATATGACAATAGGCTATGGTTTTGTTACAACGGTACGTTCGAAATTCGCATGTTTATTCCATACGCAGCGTTATACTCAACAAATAATGGAAGAGGTTCGGATTGGGGAAACAGATACCAATGGTATATTGATGCTAGGCCGTACCAGGACACGGGGCAATTGGGCACACACCTTTGTAATGGATCAGTCGACCCGCTGGTCACCTGGTACTTATGACTGGTCAAAAATAGCTAAAGAATGGCAAAAGAGGGTTTCAAATTTTTCTGTTGATAATTCTGGTTTGTATCTCAGGATAAATGAGTCGGAAGGCACTTTACCTCTGTGGAGGGAGGGGGACTGGACTTCATCGTCCACAAAGTGTAGCTTCCTGAACCTGTGTGTATGGTGTTCGGACAACGATCCATGCTGGTCAGTGGGGATATGTAAAAACCCCAATATTACTCAGGCGACAACCGGCAAGGTGATTCCGTCATTTGTATCCCCTAGATCGAGTAAAGTCCAGATAATTCATGGCAAACCATCAGTGGACGAGTGGTTTAGAATGACTACAGGTGTTTCAACGTTATCTAACAATTGGCTGTTAATGGCGGAACAAGCTGCCAGCCCCGTACTCCGTATCATTTCGACCCGTACTCCGTATCATTTCGGCCCCAATTGATAAAGAATGTATTGTGGACCTCCTAAAAAACACCAATCCAACCTTTAAGTGCTCTAAATACGATTCGATATTCCCACTTACCCGAGAGAACAAAGAAAAAACTATTTTTGACAAATCAGTAGCACGCCAAAATTTTACCTGCCTCAAATTACAAGGGACTGGAACATCATTGGGAAGCATTCCGTCTGACTGGTGTGTATCAAACATGTTCTTTCCGGTACCATACCCCTTATCCCGAGCTGACATCTGGTTATGGTGTGGAAGTGATAAGTTGTATGATAGATTGCCCACAAATGCTGCGGGTGTGTGTTCTGTGGTGTCTCTGTTACTTCCTGTTTCTGTTTCCTCAGTGAATCTCACAGCTGAAATAAGGTTACCTCCAAACCTGAAGGAGTTCTTGCATCGCCAAAAGAAAGCACCACACACCTGGATGGGTAACTCCGATCCCACCTATATTGACGCCATAGGCGTCCCCCGTGGCGTTCCTAATGAGTATAAACTTGCTAATCAGGTTTCAGCGGGATTAGAAAGTATTCTAATTTGGGTAACTCCCAACAAAAATGTTGATCGCATCAATTATATTCATTACAATGTCCAGCGACTTGGCAATTACACGGTTGAGTCGTTAGAAGCGGTACGTGACCAGCTAGCGGCAACATCCCTCATGGCCTTCCAAAATCGTATAGCATTAGACATGTTATTGGCTGAGAAGGGTGGTGTGTGTGCTATCTTTGGTGATGCCTGTTGTACTTTCATTCCTAATAACACTGCTCCAAATGGACGTCTCACCAAAGCTTTAGAAGGCCTCCGAACCCTGACTAATAAGATGGCCGGTCAGTCAGGTGTGGACACCTCAATCTGGGACCAATGGATGGATTATTTTGGTGCCTGGAAAGGTTTGATAGGCAACATCCTCATATCTGCTGGAGTGCTCATTACTCTGCTTATTCTCTGTAGCTGTTGTATCTTCCCCTTAGCTCGTACTCTAGTCACTCGACTGATCGATAAAGCAGTGGGACCAGGCCCTAGAGGTCAGTATGTCCAGTTGCGCCAAACTGACCCCTCTGGACCCCCCGCTGGGCACGTGTTCTTGGATATACTAATGTAGTGCTTCTTTGTTTTTATACTAATATAGTTTTACATTTCATTTGACACTAACCTGTGTGGTGTTGTTGATGTGGTCTCTTTAGGAGACCAAGAGAGGGAATGAAGAATATGACATTTTACTCATTCTTTTTAGTATAGCTGTTTCATTTTGATATCATATTTTACTCATTCTTTTTAGTATAGCTGTTTCATTTTGATATCATATTTTACTCATTCTTTTTAGTATAGCTGTTTCATTTTGATATCACATTTTACTCATTCCTTTTGTTGTGGCGGTCTTGTTTTAGAGTCGCCACTGGTTCCCAACTCAAATACAATATGAACAGAAGGATGGGTCTGAGACTCCTCAACTATAATCTTAACAAAAGGCTCTTCCTGAGATTCTTATTTCAAGGTGGGATCCACACTGATAAGAGACCAGATGGAGGACTTCAAAGGGCAGAGGAACAAAGAGCAGGGCGGAGGGTCGGGACTTTATAGGACCAGCGGAGACAGAGGTCTGGATGATGTGGATTCAAGGCTGGAAGATGTGGAGCTCAGAGAAACCCCCCCTCACAGCAGCCCTGGACCACCCCACATCTCATTATTAATCAGCGAATGAATATGCATTTTTGTTGGACTATAACTGGGCAAACGCGGGTTTGGACAATGTCTTTTCCATCCTCCGCTTTGGGACATCAACACTCAGCGGGCTTATTCTATGGGAGGGAGACCCGGAGCTCTGTATGAATCAATTTGAATGGAATAAATCATCTGTGGATAAACTCGCTCAACCCTGGTTTGTCTCCTCCGATGCTGAACACGCTCCATTGTTAGACTGGAGACTACAGAGTTAAGGAATTGGAGTCGGGTAAAATATTTATAGTCTAACAGTGGGCAACTGTGAGAATTGGTTTAACTACTTGTCGTCCGGTCTCCCATGAACTTCAGGGTGACATGTAATGGCCATGTTTGTTGTTCCTGTCCTGGTGCTGCTGGGCAGATATCTTCAGACTGTTTTCTTAGACTTTCAGCTACCTTGGCAGAATCATTCCCGACAAAGTCGAGAGAGTAGAAGCTGTTAGATGTGGTGGTGTGGAAGATATTTTTGGTCTGTAATTCCCTGGGGCGGAGGCCATTTTGGGTGGCCACTAGGCTTAGCCCAAGCTGGACCATGATATCTCGTCCCGGTAACTCTCCGATTTTCATTTTGCATTCTGACAATAAACCCATTCCTTTTGTTGCTTTCTGACCCATATTAATCACTTACTTAATAGTTTAAACAACAATTATTTTCTAAATTACCTGAAAGTGATCTCTACTTTGTGATTAACCCAATATCTCTGAACACACAAAGACCAAAAGTCCCTGACTTTGTCTTAGTTAAGTCCCTGACTCTATTAACAGACCAAGACTATAAAGCCCTTGCTAATTATTGTTCTACTTTCATTGGTCCCGGACCAATTGGTTTATTACTAGACTTCAAAGTGGACAGTGAGAGTTCCTACAGTAGGGTCCTGTTCAACGCGATGTTCCTGCAACTCTAGTCGAATGACCAGTGTGTGTGTCTCAAATACAGGAAAAACTGACAGTTGTCACTAGGACTTTGGACAGATACATTTCAATCATTTGCAGGGCAAAAAGTAATTGATCAGTGTCGGACAGTTGAGTATTTGTGCTGACATGTCACCCCATTCACAAGACTAAGATTGTTTATTCAGTCAGACAGTTGGGTGTTTATGCTGACATGTCAGCCATAAGGATGACTATGCTGTTATACTCACAAAAACTTATACAATATGAACAAGCATTTGCAAAGATACTTTGTCTAATCTCACATGTTCCCCTGCTGCCAAACAAACTGTCAGAGACACATAGTTACTGTGTATAAAGTGAAAAATCGTCCAATTCAAGTTATCCATTTGGCATCATTCTCAAGCTAGAAATTAAGTTATAATGAAAACAATCATACTTGGCCAAAACGGGATTTTCAGGGCATGAAAAGTACATTAAGGCAATAAAAACTGAAATGTTCCCCTGCTGCCAAACAAACTGTCAGAGACACAGTTACTGTGTATGTAGTGAAAAATCGTCCAATTCAAGTAAGTTTTTTATTTGGCATCGTTCAAAGTCAAAGAAATTAAGTTACAATGAAAACTATCATACTTGGCCAAAACGTGATTATCAGGCCATGAAAAGCACATTAAGGCAATAAAAACTGAAACGTTCCCCTGCTGCCAAACACACTGTCAGAGACACATAGTTCCTGTGTATATAGTGTAAAATCGTCCAATTCAAGTAAGTCATTCATTGGCATCATTCCAGGTGATTCTGGAGCTATTTCCCACCATAAACAGTGTCCAAAGCAGGCATTTTGCGATTAAAATAGTGGTTGTATTAGAACCAGGCCCAGGCGGTTCTGGTTGGTGTTTTTACCCAGAAATTGTGTCCAATGATGATAAGGATGTATTTTTGATTATTCTGTATAAAAATAATCATCTAGGGATGTTCAGAAGTTCTGTTATGCCCGAATCAATGACCTCAATTTGGGCACTTTATTTACAAGTTTTTTTAAGAACCAGGCTCAGTCGGTTCTGGTTGGTGCTTCATCCATTGTGTGGGTAGATGTATTTTCACTATTCTGTCTAAAAATAAAGATCCAGGACAGTTCTGGGGCTATTTCCCACCATAAATAGTGTCCAAAACATGCATTTTGCGATACAAAATAGTGGTTACATTATAACAGGGTCCAGTCGGTTCTGGTGGGTGTTTGTATACGGAACTTGTGTCGAATTATGATGGGGATGTATACTTGACTATTCTGTATAGAAATAATCATCTAGCGATGTTCAGAAGTTCTGTTATGCCCGAATGAATTACTTTCATTTGGTCACTTTATTTACAAGTGGTGGTTTTTAAGAACCAAGCCCAGTCGGTTCTGGTTGGTGCTTATACCCAGAGTTAGTATTGATTGTGTAGGTGGATGTATTTTCACAATTCTGTCTAAAAATAAAGATCCAGGATGGTTGTAGGGCTATTTCCCAGCATAAATTTTCTCCAAAACAAGCATTTTGCGATAAAAAATAGTAGTTGCATTATAACTGGGTCCTTTCGGGTCTGGTTGCAGTTTATATCTGAAACTTGTGTCCAAAGATGATATGGATGTATATTTTACTATTCTGTTTAAAAATAATCATGCAGGGATGTTTTGGGGCTTTTTTTTTATACAGGAATCAAAAACCTCCAATGGATCTTAATTTTGCATGGTGGTTGAATTAGAACCGGGCCCAGTCGTTTCTGGTTGCCGCTTTTACCCACATTTAGTCTCAAGTGTGTGGATGGATGCATTTTTACTATTATGTGTAAAATTAAAGATGCAGGGATGTTCTGGGAATATTTCCCACCGTCAATGGTGTCCAAAACATTTTGCGATAAAAATAGTGAAACTGAAACGTTCCCCTGCTGCCAAACACACTGTCAGAGACACATAGTTCCTGTGTATATAGTGTAAAATCGTCCTATCCATGTAAGTCTTTCATTGGCATCATTCTAGGTGATTCTGGAGCTATTTCCCACCATAAAAAGTGTCCAAAACAGGCATTTTGCGATTAAAATAGTGCTTGTATTAGAACCAGGCCCAGGCGATTCTGGTTGGTGTTTTTCCCAGAAATTGTGTCGAATGATGATAAGGATGTATTTTTGATTATTCTGTATAAAAATAATCATCTAGGGATGTTCAGAAGTTCTGTTATGCCCGTATCAATGACCTCAATTTGGGCACTTTATTTACAAGTGGTGGTTTTTAAGAACCAGGCCCAGTCGGTTCTGGTTGGTGCTTTTACCCAGATATAGTATCCATTGTGTGGGTAGATGTATTTTCACTATTCTGTCTAAAAATAAAGATCCAGGACAGTTCTGGGGCTATTTCCCACCATAAATAGTGTCCAAAACATGCATTTTGCGATACAAAATAGTGGCTGCATTATAACAGGGTCCAGTCGGTTCTGGTGGGTGTTTGTATACGAAACTTGTGTCCAATTATGATGGGGATGTATACTTGACTATTCTGTATAGAGGTAATCATCTAGCGATGTTCAGAAGTTCTGTTATGCCCGAATGAATTACTTTCATTAGGTCACTTTATTCACAAGTGGTGGTTTAGAAACAGGCCAAGTCGGTTTTGGTTGGTGCTTTTACCCAGAATTTGTGTTTATTGTTGAGTGGATGTATTTTCACTATTTTGTATAACAATAATGATCCAGGATGGTTCTGGAGCTATTTCCCACCACAAACAGTGTCCAAAACAGGCATTTTGCGGTTAAACTAGTGGTTGTATTAGAACCAGGACCAGTCGGTTCAGGTTCGTGTTTTTACCCAGAAATTGTGTCCAATGATGATGGGGATGTATTTTTGATTATTCTTTATAAAAATAATATTCTAGGGATGTTCAGAAGTTATGTTATGCCCGAATCAATGACCTCAATTTGGACACTTTATTTACAAGTGGTTGTTTAGAACCAGGCCCAGTCGGTTCTGGTTGGTGCTTTAACCACAATCAGTGTCGATTGTGTGGGTGGATGTATTTTCACTATTCTCTGTAAGAAAAAAAGATCCAGGGATGTTCTGAGACTATTTCCCACCATTAATAGTGTCAAAAACATGCATTTTGCGACAAAAATAGTGGTTGTATTAGAACCAGGCCCAGTCGGTTCTGTTTTGTGTATACACCCGTAACGTGTGTCCAATAGGAATGGGGTTGTATTTTTTACTATTCTGTATAAAAAATATCATCTAGGGATGTTCAGAAGTTCTTCTATGCCCGAATAAATGACCTCCATTTGGGCACTTTATTTTGCATGGTGGTTGTAGTAGAACCAAGCCGAGTCGGTTCTGGTTGGTGCTTTTACCCAGAGTTAGTGTTGATTGTGTAGGTGGATGTATTTTCACTATTCTATCAAAAAAATAAAGATCCAGGATGGTTCTAGGGGTATTTGCCACCATAAATAGTCTCCAAAACATGCATTTTGCGAAAAAAAAATAGTAGTTGCATTATAACTGGGTCGTCTCGGTTCTGGTTGCTGTTTAAATCCGAAACATGTGTCCAAAGATGAAGGGGATGTATATTTTCCTATTCTGTTTAAACATAATGCGGGGATGTTTTGGGGCTTTTTTAAACAAGAATCAAAAACCTCCATTATGGATCGTTATTTTGCATTGTGGTTGAATTAGAACCGGGCCCAGTCGGTTCTGGTTGGTGCTTTTACCAAGAATTAGTGTCAATTGTGTTGATGGATGCATTTTCACTATTCTGTGTGAAATTAAAGATGCAGGGATGTTCAGGGAATATTTCCCACCATCAATAGTGTCCAAAACAGGCACTTTGCGATTAAAATAGTGGTCCTATTAGAACCAGGCCCAGTCGGTTGTGGTTGGTGTATGTAGCCGGAACTTGTGTCAAATGATAATGGGGATGTATTTTTGACTATTCTCTATAAAATATTCATCTAGGGATTTTCAGAAGTTCTTTTTTGCCCGAATCAATGACCTCCCTTTGGGCACTTTATTTTGCATAGTGGTTGTATTAGAACCAGGCCCAGTCGGTTCTGGTTTGTGTTTACACCCGTAACTTGTGTCCGATGGGAATGGGGTTGTATTTTTCACTATTCTGTATAAAAATCATCATCAGGGATGTTCAGAAGTTATTTCATGCCCGAATAAATGACCTCCATTTGGGCACTTTATTTTGCATGGTGGTTGTATTAGAACCAAGCCCAGTCGGTTCTGGTTGGTGCTTATACCCAGAGTTAGTATTGATTGTGTAGGTGGATGTATTTTCACAATTCTGCCTAAAATTAAAGATCCAGGATGGTTCTAGGGCTATTTCCCAGCATAAATTTTCTCCAAACATGCATTTTGCGATAAAAAATAGTAGTTGCATTATAACTGGGTCCAGTCGGGTCTGGTTGCTGTTTATATCTGAAACTTGTGTCCAAAGATGATTGGGATGTATATTTTACTATTCTGTTTAAAAATAATCATGCAGGGATGTTTTGGGGCTTTTTTTATACAAGAATAAAAAACCTCCAATGGATCTTAATTTTGCATGGTTGTTGAATTAGAACCGGGACCAGTCGTTTCTGGTTGCCGCTTTTACCCAGATTGAGTGTCAATTGTGTGGATGGATGCATTTTTACTATTATGTGTAAATTTAAAGATGCAGGGATGTTCTGGGAATATTTCCCACCGTCAATAGTGTCCAAAATCAACACTAACTCTGGGTAAAAGCACTAACCAGAACCGACTGGGCTTGGTTCTATTACAACCAACATGCAAAATAAAGTGCCCAAATGGAGGTCATTTATTCGGGCATAGAAGAACTTCTGAACATCCCTAGATGATAATTTTTATACAGAATAGTCAAAAATACAACCCCATTCCTATTGGACACACGTTACGGGTGTATACACAAACCAGAACCGACTGGGCCTGGTTCTAATACAACCACTATTTTTGTCGCAAAATGCATGTTTTTGACACTATTTCTGGTGGGAAATAGTCTCAGAACATCCCTGGATCTTTATTCTTACAGAGAATAGTGAAAATACATCCACCCACACAATCGACACTAATTGTGGGTAAAGCACCAACCAGAACCGACTGGGCCTGGTTCTAAACAACCACTTGTAAATAAAGTGCCCAAATTGAGGTCATTGATTAGGGCATAACAGAACTTCTGAACATCCCTAGAATATTATTTTTATAAAGAATAATCAAAAATACATCCCCATAATCATTGGACACAATTTCTGGGTAAAAACACGAACCAGAACCGACTGGGCCTGGTTCTAATACAACCACTACTTTAACTGCAAAATGCCTGTTTTGGACACTGTTTGTGGTGGGAAATAGCTCCAGAATCATCCTGGATCATTATTTTTATACAAAATAGTGAAAATACATCCACTCACACAATAAACACAAATTCTGGGTGAAAGCACCAACCAAAACCTACTGGGCCTGTTTCTAAACAACCACTTGTAAATTAAGTGACCAAATGAAAGTAATTCATTCGGGCATAACAGAACTTCTGAACATCGCTAGATGATTACTTCTATACAGAATAGTCCAGTATACATCCCCATCATAATTGGACACAAGTTCCGTGTACAAACACCCACCAGAACCGACTGGACCCTGTTATAATGCAACCACTATTTTGTATCGCCTGTTTTGGACACTGTTTATGGTGGGTAATAGCTCCAGAATCACCTAGAATGATGCCAATGAATGACTTACTTGAAATGGACGATTTTACACTATATACACAGGAACTATGTGTCTCTGACAGTGTCAGCAGGGGAACGTTTCAGTTTTTATTGCCTTAATGTGCTTTTCATGGCCTGATAATCACGTTTTGGCCAAGTGTGATAGTTTTCATTGTAACTTAATTTCTATCACTTTGAACGATGCCAAATAAAAAACTTACTTGAATTGGACGATTTTTCACTACATACACAGTAACTGTGTCTCTGACAGTTTGTTTGGCAGCAGGGGAACTTTTCAGTTTTTATTGCCTTAATGTACTTTTCATGCCCTGAAAATCACGTTTTGGCCTAGTATGATTGTTTTCATTATAACTTAATTTCTAGCCATGAGAATGAGGCCAAATGGATAACTTACTTGAATTGAACGATTTTACACTATATACACAGTAACTATGTGTCTCTGACAGTTTGTTTGGCAGCAGGGGAACATGTAAGATTAGACAAAGTATCTTTGCAATGGCTTGTTCGTATTGTATACGTTTTTGTGAGTATAACAGCATCGTAGTCATCCTTATGGCTGACATGTCAGCATAAACACCCAACTGTCTGACTGAATAAACAATCTTAGTCTTGTGATTGGGGTGACATGTCAGCACAAATACTCAACTGTCTGACACTGATTAATTACTTTTTGCCCTGCAAATGACTGAAATGTATCTGTCCAAAGTCTTAGTGACAACTGTCAGTTTTTCCTGTATTCAAGACACACACACACCGGTCATTCGACTAGAGTTGCAGGAACATCGCGTTGAGCAGGACCCTACTGTAGGAACTCTCACTGTCCACTTTGCAGTCTGGTAATAAATCAATTGGTCCGGGACCAATGAAAGTAGAACAAGAATTAGCAAGGGCTTTATAGTCTTGGTCTGTTAATAGAGTCGGGGACTTAACTAAGACAAAGTCAGGGACTTTTGGTCTTTGTGTGTTCAGAGATATTGGGTTAATCACAAAGTAGAGATCAATTTCGGGTAATTTAGAAAATAATTGTTGTTTAAACTATTAAGTAGGTGATTAATATGGGTCAGAAAGCAACAAAAGGGATGGGTTTATTGTCAGATTGCAAAATGAAAATCGGAGAGTTACCGGGACGAGATATCATGGTCCAGCTTGGGCTAAGCCTAGTGGCCACCCAAAATGGCCTCCGACCCAGGGAATTACAGACCAAAAATATCTTCCACACCACCACATCTAACAGCTTCTACTCTCTCGACATTGTCGGGAATGATTCTGCCAAGGTAGCTGAAAGTCTAAGAGAACAGTCTGAAGATATCTGCCCAGCAGCACCAAGACAGGAACAACAAACATGGCCATTACATGTCACCCTGAAGTTCATGGGAGACCGGACGACAAGTGGTTAAACCAATTCTCACAGTTGCCCACTCAACGAATCATAATTAACCACGTATATGCAACTGACCTAATGGACAAACCATTGCCCCCGGACACATTGCCTATGGGGATGGATCATCATCAAAAACCCTGGATGGAGAAAAACACAACGTATATGCCGTGGTGACTCAAAAAGACAACCTCAAGACAGGATGACTCCCGGCGACTGGTCTGCACAAGCCGCAGAAAAAGTGGCACTGACAGAGGCATGTAGACTATTCCTAGAACAAGACGTGACGGTGGAAAGACACAGCCCAATCCCTGCTGAATTCCTAAGAGAAATGCAAAATCATTCCCCAGAAAAAGAGAAACTGCAATGGGAAACAGAAGGAGCCACTCAACACAAGAACGGACTCTATGCAGTAGAAAACACGCCATGCGTGACACGATCATTGTTTGAAGTAATTGCCAAATTGAGCCATGGGAGGAGCCATGTCTCAACAGGAGGGATGATCAGTACAGTACAACAAACAATGCATGTTCCCAGAGGTCTCCAAACTTACTTAAATTTTTTTGGCAATAAACTGTCTGAACTGCTGTAGACACAACTCTCAAGGCAACGAACGACCCAAGCATGGAACAAAGCAAACAGGAACATATCCCTTCGAGCTTCTGAACATGGATTTCATCAAACTGAACCAAAGTGCTGGACTCATCGAACAAACCATTAGAACAGTAAAACTCAGACTCAGAAAAACCATGGAAGACACAGGAAAACCATGGCAAGAATGCCTGAGCCTGGTAGAAACGTACATGAGAATCATTCCAACAGAAAAGGGATACACACCATTTGAGGCAGTGAACGACAGACCCTTCCACTTAACAATGTGGGAAAAAGATCTGGTGGTCGAAGAGAAAGGAGAAACAGATTCCCTCACTAAGTGGTTATGCAAAATGCTCCAAGAAATAACTGTGATGAATGGAAAATAATCTGCCGACATCTTCTCTGTCTCCCACAGAAGAGGTCCTGTCCCCAGGAGACCTGGTACTCGTCAAGGTGATAAAAAGAAAGTGCTGGTCTTCTCCACGTTGGGACGGACCTCACCGTGTGATTTTGCCCACACCCACCGCCATCAAAATCGAAGGAAGAGACACCTGGATACATCAGTCCCACAGTAAACAAAGTACAAGAATGAAGTGGGTACTCATCATCATCATCACCGCTCTGTGTTCAACCACATGGGGGGAACGTACCAGAACCTTGGTACACTCCCACTGGAGAAGAATGCCCCACTAGCTGGTTCAGGAAACGATTAGGGGCCCCCAGATCTGCATACCATTAACCAAGACACCAATAGTCGTTCAAGTCCCTTTGCTCAGCCTACATCTTACTCACTTGGGATTACACAGGACTGACTCCAGTTATTTTTATTGGTACCTACAAGCTCCCAGAGTCTGAGTGGTCTGGCCAGACACCTGGGACCAGGTCCTCCTCCATACAGGCTACAAGACAATCACATGGCCCCTTTCCAAAGAAGCTACCACCATGACCGCTAACTTCACCAAGTTAGCCACCACCATCAAAGATGGTAAACATACGCTGGAGCTCATGACCAATATCCAACAAAAAGGCTGCATCAACCTATGCCTCCGACCAGACCGACCAGGAAAAGACCCCCTCTTTACTATCACCATCCGCACTACTAGTCCAGCCATGGTCCCCAAAGTGATTGGTGCGAACCCCTTCGTAGAACCATCCGCCACACGCCTACTCAAAATCCGTACGGCAGGAACACCTAAGCCTGAGGAGATACACCGAATTCTCGCCCATGTCCAAACACAAGAAGAAAACGAGTACAACCCGATGATGAGGAACAGTTAATACAGATACACCGCACTCACAGCCCGCACCACAACCACAGCTATGGTCCAATCGACAGAACGAAGAACTCGCCAACCTCACCTACAACTGTATCCTGGGTAATCTGAGAGAATCCTTCCAGCAAAGCTCGACCGCCTACATACCATGGTCGCAGTACCATTAGCAGCTACAGTCAATACCGCAACGTAAGTCCAGTGCAACAACCGAACAGACTGTTATCCATCCTGTTTCAACTTCAGCAGACCGGATCCGAAGACCCCTTTAGACCAAGTTCACGTCACCAGGTGTGCCGAGATCAGACACATTCCTTCCCAATCATGGACAGTACTGAACCAAATATGGTGGCTCTGCGAATGGCAAGTGTATATGATCATCCCCGCCAATATAACTGGGCTCTGTGTCCCTACATCTGCATTCGACCACACGAACGTTCTAACAGCAGACTCGATTCCAACTGTCGACGCCAACCCACATCTACCCACCAGGCGTCAACGACGGAGCTTTGATTTCTTCCCCCATGATTCAGTGTGGGGCTCGGATGTCCCCCTCGTATACAAACACTGGTCAGTCTCATCCAAAATCATGATGGCGGTGTTCCCCAGGGTAGGAACAGCGAAGAACACCCTACGTCTGGAAACCATTGACTACAGATTCCAGGCCCGACACTAATCAATTACTTTTTGCCCTGCAAATGACTGAAACGTATCTGTCCAAAGTCCTAGGGACAACTGTCAGTTTTGCCTGTATTTAAGACAAACTCACTGGTCATTCAACTAGAGTTGCAGTAACATCGCAGTGAACAGGACCCCACTGTAGGAACTCTCACTGTCCACTTTGCAGTCTGGTAATACATATTTTCTATTTAAATTTAACTCACTCTTTCTTATCCTTCTCCTGAAGTTGTATTTTCAGACCTAACAAACATTTCAGTTTTTTTGCCCTAATGTGCGTTTCATGCGCTGAAAATCACGTTTTGGCCAAGTATCATAGTTTTCACTATAAGTTAACCTAACCCTAACCCTAACCCTAACCCTAACCCTAACCCTAACCCTAACCCTAATTCTAACCCTAACCCTAACCCTAACCCTAACTTCCATCACTTAGAATGATATCAAATGAAAAACCTACTTAATTTGGACGATTATACACTATATACACAGTAACTATGTGTCACTGACAGTTTGTTTCGCAGCGGGGGGACATTTCAGTTTTTATTGCCTTAATGTGCATTTCATGCGCTGAAAATCACGTTTTGGCCAAGTATCATAGTTTTCACTATAACTTAATTTAGTCTGGTAGTCTGCTATTCAGTCTGGTAATACATATTTTCTATTTAAATTTAACTCACTCTTTCTTATCCTTCTCCTGAAGTTGTATTTTCAGACCTAACAAACATTTCAGTTTTTTTGCCCTAATGTGCGTTTCATGCGCTGAAAATCACGTTTTGGCCAAGTATCATAGTTTTCACTATAACTTAACCTAACCCTAACCCTAACCCTAACCCTAATTCTAACCCTAACCCTAACCCTAACCCTAACCCTAACCCTAACTTCCATCACTTAGAATGATATCAAATAAAAAACCTACTAAATTTGGACGATTATACACTATATACACAGTAACTATGTGTCACTGACAGTTTGTTTCGCAGCGGGGGGACATTTCAGTTTTTATTGCCTTAATGTGCATTTCATGCGCTGAAAATCACGTTTTGGCCAAGTATCATAGTTTTCACTATAACTTAATTTATATCACTTAGAATGATGTTCAATGCAAAACTTACTTGAATTGGTCGATTTTACACTATATACACAGTAACTATGTGTCTCTGACAGTTTGTTTCGCAGCAGGGGAACATTTCAGTTTTTATTGCCTTAACGTGCGTTTCATGCGCTGAAAATTACGTTTTGGCCAAGTACCATAGTTTTCACTATAACTTAATTTCTATCATTTAGAATGATGCTAAATGCAAAACTTACTTGAATTGGACGATTTTACACTATATACACAGTAACTTTGTGCCTCTGACAGTTTGTTTCGCAGCAGGGGAACATTTCAGCTTTTATTGCCTTAACGTGCGTTTCATGCGCTGAACATCACGTTTTGGCCAAGTATCATAGTTTTCACTATAACTTAATTTATATCACTTAGAATGATGCTAAATGCAAAACTTACTTGAATTGGACGATTTTACACTATATACACAGTAACTATGTGTCTCTGACAGTTTGTTTCGCAGCAGGGGAACATTTCAGTTTTTATTGCCTTAACGTGCGTTTCATGCGCTGAAAATCACGTTTTGGCCAAGTATCATAGTTTTCACTATAACTAAATTTCTATCACTTAGAATGATGCTAAATGCAAAACTTACTTGAATTGGACGATTTTACACTATATACACAGTAACTATGTGTCTCTGACAGTTTGTTTCGCAGCAGGGGAACATTTCAGTTTTTATTGCCTTAACGTGCGTTTCATGCGCTGAAAATCACGTTTTGGCCAAGTATCATAGTTTTCACTATAACTTAATTTCTAGCACTTAGAATGATGCTAAATGCAAAACTTACTTGAATTGGACGATTTTATACTATATACACAGTAACTTTGTGCCTCTGACAGTTTGTTTCGCAGCAGGGGAACATTTCAGTTTTTATTGCCTTAACGTGCGTTTCATGCGCTGAAAATCACGTTTTGGGCAAGTATCATAGTTTTCACTATAACTTAATTTATATCACTTAGAATGATGCTAAATGCAAAACTTACTTGAATTGGACGATTTTACACTATATACACAGTAACTATGTGTCTCTGACAGTTTGTTTCGCAGCAGGGGAACATTTCAGTTTTTATTGCCTTAACGTGCGTTTCATGCGCTGAAAATCACGTTTTGGCCAAGTATCATAGTTTTCACTATAACTAAATTTCTATCACTTAGAATGATGCTAAATGCAAAACTTACTTGAATTCGACGATTTAACACTATATACACAGTAACTATGTGTCTCTGACAGTTTGTTTCGCAGCAGGGGAACATTTCAGTTTTTATTGCCTTAACGTGCGTTTCATGCGCTGAAAATCACGTTTTGGCCAAGTATCATAGTTTTCACTATAACTTAATTTCTAGCACTTAGAATGATGCTAAATGCAAAACTTACTTGAATTGGACGATTTTATACTATATACACAGTAACTTTGTGCCTCTGACAGTTTGTTTCGCAGCAGGGGAACATTTCAGTTTTTATTGCCTTAACGTGCGTTTCATGCGCTGAAAATCACGTTTTGGCCGAGTATCATAGTTTTCACCTTAACTTAATTTCTAGCACTTAGAATGATGCCAAATGCAAAACTTACTTAATTTGGACGATTTCACACTATATACACAGTAACTTTGTGCCTCTGACAGTTTGTTTCGCAGCAGGAGAACATTTCAGTTTTTATTGTCTTAACGTGCGTTTCATGCGCTGAAAATCACGTTTTGGCCAAGTATCATAGTTTTCACTATAACTTAATTTCTATCACTTAGAATGATGCTAAATGCAAAACTTACTTGAATTGGACGATTTTATACTATATACACAGTAACTATGTGTCTCTGACAGTTTGTTTGGAAGCAGGGGAACATTTCAGTTTATATTGCCTTAACGTGCGTTTCATGCGCTGAAAATCACGTTTTGGCCAAGTATCATAGTTTTCACTATAACTTGATTTCTATCACTTAGAATGATGCTTAATGCAAAACTTACTTAATTTGGACGATTTCACACTATATACACAGTAACTTTGTGCCTCTAACAGTTTGTTTCGCAGCAGGGGAACATTTCAGTTTTTATTGCCTTAACGTGCGTTTCATGCGCTGAAAATCACGTTTTGGCTAAGTATCATAGTTTTCACTATAACTTAATTTCTATCACTTAGAATGATGCTAAATGCAAAACTTACTTGAACTGGACGATTTTATACTATATACACAGTAACTATGTGTCTCTGACAATTTGTTTGGAAGCAGGGGAACATTTCAGTTTTTATTGCCTTAATGTGCATTTCATGCGCTGAAAATCACGTTTTGGCCAAGTATCATAGTTTTCACTATAACTTAATTTATATCACTTAGAATGATGCTAAATGCAAAACTTACTTGAATTGGACGATTTTACACTATATACACAGTAACTATGTGTCTCTGACAGTTTGTTTCGCAGCAGGGGAACATTTCAGTTTTTATTGCCTTAACGTGCGTTTCATGCGCTGAAAATCACGTTTTGGCCAAGTATCATAGTTTTCACTATAACTAAATTTCTATCACTTAGAATGATGCTAAATGCAAAACCTACTTGAATTGGACGATTTTACACTATATACACAGTAACTATGTGTCTCTGACAGTTTGTTTCGCAGCAGGGGAACATTTCAGTTTTTATTGCCTTAACGTGCGTTTCATGCGCTGAAAATCACGTTTTGGCCAAGTATCATAGTTTTCACTATAACTTAATTTCTAGCACTTAGAATGATGCTAAATGCAAAACTTACTTGAATTGGACGATTTTATACTATATACACAGTAACTTTGTGCCTCTGACAGTTTGTTTCGCAGCAGGGGAACATTTCAGTTTTTATTGCCTTAACGTGCGTTTCATGCGCTGAAAATCACGTTTTGGGCAAGTATCATAGTTTTCACTATAACTTAATTTATATCACTTAGAATGATGCTAAATGCAAAACTTACTTGAATTGGACGATTTTACACTATATACACAGTAACTATGTGTCTCTGACAGTTTGTTTCGCAGCAGGGGAACATTTCAGTTTTTATTGCCTTAACGTGCGTTTCATGCGCTGAAAATCACGTTTTGGCCAAGTATCATAGTTTTCACTATAACTTAATTTCTAGCACTTAGAATGATGCTAAATGCAAAACTTACTTGAATTGGACGATTTTATACTATATACACAGTAACTTTGTGCCTCTGACAGTTTGTTTCGCAGCAGGGGAACATTTCAGTTTTTATTGCCTTAACGTGCGCTTCATGCGCTGAAAATCACGTTTTGGCCAAGTATCATAGTTTTCACTATAACTTAATTTCTATCACTTAGAATGATGCTAAATGCAAAACTTACTTGAATTGGACGATTTTATACTATATACACAGTAACTATGTGTCTCTGACAATTTGTTTGGAAGCAGGGGAACATTTCAGTTTTTATTGCCTTAATGTGCATTTCATGCGCTGAAAATCACGTTTTGGCCAAGTATCATAGTTTTCACTATAACTTAATTTATATCACTTAGAATGATGCTAATTGCAAAACTTACTTGAATTGGACGATTTTACACTATATACACAGTAACTATGTGTCTCTGACAGTTTGTTTTGCAGCAGGGGAACATTTCAGTTTTTATTGCCTTAACGTGCGTTTCATGCGCTGAAAATCACGTTTTGGCCAAGTATCATAGTTTTCACTATAACTAAATTTCTATGACTTAGAATGATGCTAAATGCAAAACTTACTTGAATTGGACGATTTTACACTATATACACAGTAACTATGTGTCTCTGACAGTTTGTTTCGCAGCAGGGGAACATTTCAGTTTTTATTGCCTTAACGTGCGTTTCATGTGCTGAAAATCACGTTTTGGCCAAGTATCATAGTTTTCACTATAACTTAATTTCTAGCACTTAGAATGATGCTAAATGCAAAACTTACTTGAATTGGACGATTTTATAATATATACACAGTAACTTTGTGCCTCTGACAGTTTGTTTCGCAGCAGGGGAACATTTCAGTTTTTATTGCCTTAACGTGCGTTTCATGCGCTGAAAATCACGTTTTGGCCAAGTATCATAGTTTTCACTATATCTTAATTTCTATCACTTAGAATGATGCTAAATGCAAAACTTACTTGAATTGGACGATTTTACACTATATAAACTGTAACTATGTGCCTCTGACAGTTTGTTTCGCAGCAGGGGAACATTTCAGTTTTTATTGCCTTAACGTGCGTTTCATGCGCTGAAAATCACGTTTTGGCCAAGTATCATAGTTTTCACTATAACTTAATTTCTATCACTCAGAATGATGCCAAATGGAAAACCTACTTGAATTGGACGATTATACACTATATACACAGTAACTATGTGTCTCTGACAATTTGTTTGGAAGCAGGGGAACATTTCAGTTTTTATTTCCTTAACGTGCGTTTCATGCGCTGAAAATTACGTTTTGGCCAAGTACCATAGTTTTCACTATAACTTAATTTCTATCACTTAGAATGATGCTAAATGCAAAACTTACTTGAATTGGACGATTTTACACTATATACACAGTAACTATGTGTCTCTGACAGTTTGTTTCGCAGCAGGGGAACATTTCAGTTTTTATTGCCTTAACGTGCGTTTCATGCGCTGAAAATCACGTTTTGGCCAAGTATCATAGTTTTCACTATAACTTAATTTCTAGCACTTAGAATGATGCTAAATACAAAACTTACTTGAATTGGACGATTTTATAATATATACACAGTAACTTTGTGCCTCTGACAGTTTGTTTCGCAGCAGGGGAACATTTCAGTTTTTATTGCCTTAACGTGCGTTTCATGCGCTGAAAATCACGTTTTGGCCAAGTATCATAGTTTTCACTATAACTTAATTTATATCCCTTAGAATGATGCTAAATGCAAAACTTACTTGAATTGGAGGATTTTACACTAGATACACTGTAACTATGTGCCTCTGACAGTTTGTTTCGCAGCAGGGGAACATTTCAGTTTTTATTGCCTTAACGTGCGTTTCATGCGCTGAAAATCGCGTTTTGGCCAAGTATCATAATTTTCACTATAACTTTAAATGCAAAACTTACTTAAATTAAACGATGTTACCTATATATACAGTAACTATGTGCCTCTGACAGTTTGTTTCGCAGCAGGGGAACATTTCAGTTTTTATTGCCTTAACGTGCGTTTCATGCGCCGAAAATCACGTTTTGGCAAAAATCATAGTTTTCACTATAACTTAATTTCTATCACTCAGAATGATGCCAAATGAAAAACCTACTTGAATTGGACGATTATACACTATATACACAGTAACTATGTGTCTCTGACAATTTGTTTGGAAGCAGGGGAACATTTCAGTTTTTATTGCTTTAATGTGCATTTCATGCGCTGAAAATCATGTTTTGGCCAAGTATCATAGTTTTCATTATAACTTAATATCTAGCCATTAGAATGATGCCAAATTAAAAACTTATTAAATTATAAAATTTGATGATATTACACTATGTATAGAGAGACATTTGTGTCTCTGACAGTTTTACACAGTTTTACAAGTTATGACTCCAGACTCTTATTTTACAATTCTTCCTTTATGGATACATTGCATCACCACCCCCTGAGTGGATCACTTACCTCTCACTGTCTTTCACTTACCTTCATTCAGCATGTAGGTGTCAGATCACCTTGTACCTAATGTCTATTCAAATTACCTCACCCGAAGTTATTACACAGAAGGGATTGTGTTGTGTTACCCCAAGTTTAGAGTCCCAACGGATGTGGGAAACTTACAGCGTCTGTCTGCCAGAGAGCAGCAGCTGGAACCGATTGTGACCAGGGTGGCATGGGTCCCTGGCTCTGCTGAGGTAACGAGGGCTGGCAATGTCTTCCAGTGAGGGCAGAGTAGCCGACGATCTTCTGCGTAGTGGTGATACCTTTCTAAATAGCCTTTTTGTCTGGCTGCCGTTCTTTCCGCGTACCACCAAATGTGCTTTTTATGCGCTGATAAGCACATTTTGGTCGAATATGAAAGTTTCCAAGTGTGCACTTGACCCTGGATGACCTGGAGAGTGACAGTTACTCCTGAAGTGGACCTTTTTTTCATCCCACAATTCAAGGAAACAATTGCAAACCCTGTTAGCCAGCCTTTCTTATATTTCGCGAGGCGAACAAACAATTGCAAGGCCAACTAGTTAGTCTTTCTTACATTCCACGATCTTTTAATTCAATTTTAAAACCAGTTTGGCTAGTCTACCTTGCATTCTACGATCTTATCAAACAAAGGTAAAACCAGTATGATCACATGGTGCGACAAGAATAAACAATTATTAAGCCAGTTAGCCAGTCCATCCCACAATTCCCTCCTTTTGTGTCTGTGAAAATATCGAAATATTGAAATGGCTGTTTCCATGAGCCAGAGAAGAACCAGTCAAGCCATCCTCGTTGTGGAACCGAATCTCCGGTCACAGCTCTCTGCATGTTCCTAATAGCCTGCAGGGCATCATGGACCGAGCAGGACATGCCGGCAGGGATGAAGGGGCAGCACGAGTCTTCCACCATGGCACACACACAGCCCCGCTGGTTGGCCACTCCGTCAAGAGCAGGGCAGCACTGGAAAATCACCTGGGCCATGGCGGCTACCCAGCCTGACTGATGCGCCGACACAGGCCCGGAACCTGCCTTCAATGATCTTCAAATGCAGGGCGTTCCTTGCCGCTCCCACTCAAGGGAACTGAGCCATTACGATTTTGGATGAGACTGACCAGTATTTGTGTTTGAGGGACACATCCGAGCCACACACTGGAGCATGGTCGTGAGCTCCGTCAATAATGTGCCCAAATGGAGGTCATTGATTCGGGAATAACGGGATTATTTTTATACATAATAATCAAAAATACATCCCCATCGTCAATGGATACAATTTTTCGGGTAAATTCACTAACCAGAACAGACTGGGCCTGGTTCTAATACAACCACTATTTTAATCCCAGAATGCCTGTTTTGGACACTGTTTATGGTGGGAAAATAGCTCCAGAACCAACCTGGATCATTATTTTTACACAGAATAGTGAAAATACATCCATCTACACATTCAACACTAATTATGGGTAGACGCACCAACCAGAACCGACTGGGCCCGGTTCTAATACGACCACTATTTTAATCGCAAAATGCCTGTTTTGGACAATGTTTATGGTGGGAAACATTATTTTTATAGAAAATAGTGAAACTACATCTACCTACTCAATCAAAACAAATTCTGGGTAAATACACCAACCAGAACCGTTTGGACCTTGTTCTAATACAACCACTATTTTTATCGCAAAATGTTTTGGACACTATTGACGGTGGGAAATATTCCCAAAACATCCCTGCATCTTTAATTTTACTCATAATAGTGAAAATGTATCCATCCACACAATTGACACTAAATCTGGGTAAAAGCGGCAACCAGAACCGACTGGGCACGGTTCTAATACGACCACTATTTTAATCGCAAAATGCCTGTTTTGGACAATGTTTATGGTGGGAAACATTATTTTTATAGAAAATAGTGAAACTACATCCACCTACTCAACCAACACAAATTCTGGGTAAATACACCAACCAGAACCGATTGGGCCTTGTTCTAATACAACCACTATTTTTATCGCAAAATGTTTTGGACACTATTGACGGTGGGAAATATTCCCAAAACATCCCTGCATCTTTAATTTTTTACATAATAGTGAAAATGCATCCATCCACACAATTGACACTAAATCTGGGTAAAAGCGGCAACCAGAACCGACTGGTCCCGGTTCTAATTCAACAACCATGCAAAATTAAGATCCATTGGAGGTTTTTTATTCTTGTATAAAAAAAGCCCCAAAACATCCCTGCATGATTATTTTTAAACAGAATAGTAAAATATACATCCCAATCATCTTTGGACACAAGTTTCAGATATAAACAGCAACCAGACCCGACTGGACCCAGTTATAATGCAACTACTATTTTTTATCGCAAATTGCATGTTTTGGAGAAATTTTATGCTGGGAAATAGCCCTAGAACCATCCTGGATCTTTAATTTTAGACAGAATTGTGAAAATACATCCACCTACACAATCAATACTAACTCTGGGTATAAGACCCAACCAGAACCGACTGGGCTTGGTTCTAATACAACCACCATGCAAAATAAAGTGCCCAAATGGAGGTCATTTATTCGGGCATGAAATAACTTCTGAACATCCCTAGATGATGATTTTTATACAGAATAGTGAAAAATACAACCCCATTCCCATCGGACACAAGTTACGGGTGTATACACAAACCAGAACCGACTGGGCCTGGTTCTAATACAACCACTATGCAAAATAAAGTGCCCAAAGGGAGGTCATTGATTCGGGCATAAAAGAACTTCTGAAAATCCCTAGATGAATATTTTATAGAGAATAGTCAAAAATACATCCCCATTATCATTTGACACAAGTTCCGGCTACATACACCAACCACAACCGACTGGGCCTGGTTCTAATAGGACCACTATTTTAATCGCAAAGTGCCTGTTTTGGACACTATTGATGGTGGGAAATATTCCCTGAACATCCCTGCATCTTTAATTTCACACAGAATAGTGAAAATGCATCCATCAACACAATTGACACTAATTCTTGGTAAAAGCACCAACCAGAACCGACTGGGCCCGGTTCTAAATCAACCACAATGCAAAATAACGATCCATAATGGAGGTTTTTGATTCTTGTATAAAAAAGCCCCAAAACATCCCCGCATTATGTTTAAACAGAATAGGAAAATATACATCCCCTTCATCTTTGGACACAAGTTTCGGATTTAAACAGCAACCAGAACCGAGACGACCCAGTTATAATGCAACTACTATTTTTTTTCGCAAAATGCATGTTTTGGAGACTATTTATGTTGGCAAATACCCCTAGAACCATCCTGGATCTTTATTTTTTGACAGAATAGTGAAAATACATCCACCTACACAATCAACACTAACTCTGGGTAAAAGCACCAACCAGAACCGACTCGGCTTGGTTCTACTACAACCACCATGCAAAATAAAGTGCCCAAATGGAGGTCATTTATTCGGGCATAGAAGAACTTCTGAACATCCCTAGATGATATTTTTTTATACAGAATAGTAAAAAATACAACCCCATTCCTATTGGACACACGTTACGGGTGTATACACAAAACAGAACCGACTGGGCCTGGTTCTAATGCAACCACTATTTTTGTCGCAAAATGCATGTTTTTGACACTATTAATGGTGGGAAATAGTCTCAGAACATCCCTGGATCTTTTTTTCTTACAGAGAATAGTGAAAATACATCCACCCATACAATTGACACTAATTGTGGGTAAAGCACCAACCAGAACCGACTGGGCCTGGTTCTAAACAACCACTTGTAAATAAAGTGTCCAAATTGAGGTCATTGATTCGGGCATAACAGAACTTCTGAACATCCCTAGAATATTATTTTTATAAAGAATAATCAAAAATACATCCCCATCATCATTGGGCACAATTTCTGGGTAAAAACACGAACCTGAACCGACTGGTCCTGGTTTTAATACAACCACTAGTTTAACCGCAAAATGCCTGTTTTGGACACTGTTTGTGGTGGGAAATAGCTCCAGAACCATCCTGGATCATTATTGTTATACAAAATAGTGAAAATACATCCACTCAACAATAAACACAAATTCTGGGTAAAAGCACCAACCAAAACCGACTGGGCCTGTTTCTAAACCACCACTTGTGAATAAAGTGACCAAATGAAAGTAATTCATTCGGGCATAACAGAACTTCTGAACATCGCTAGATGATTATTTCTATACAAAATAGTCAAGTATACATCCCCATCATAATTGGACACAAGTTATTGTATACAAACACCCACCAGAACCGACTGGACCCTGTTATAATGCAACCACTATTTCTTATTGCCTGTTTTGGACACTGTTTATGGTGGGAGATAGCTCCAGTATCACCTAGAATGATGCCAATGAAAGACTTACTTGAATTGGACGATTTTACACTATATACACAGGAACTATGTGTCTCTGACAGTGTGTTTGGCAGCAGGGGAACGTTTCAGTTTTTATTGCGTTTTGGCCAAGTATGATAGTTTTCATTGTAACTTAATTTCTATCACTTAGAACGATGCCAACAAAAAAACTCACTTGAATTGGACGATTTTACACTATATACACAGTAACTATGTGTCTCTGACAGTTTGTTTGGCAGCAGGGGAACATGTAAGATTAGACAAAGTATCTTTGCAAAGGCTTGTTCATATTGTATAAGTTTTTGTGAGTATAACAGCATCGTAGTCATCCTTATGGCTGACATGTCAGCATAAACACCCAACTGTCTGACTGAATAAACAATCTTAGTCTTGTGATTGGGGTGACATGTCAGCACAAATACTCAACTGTCTGACACTGATTAATTACTTTTTGCCCTGCAAATGACTGAAATGTATCTGTCCAAAGTCTTAGTGACAACTGTCAGTTTTTCCTGTATTTAAGACACACACACACCGGTCATTCGACTAGAGTTGCAGGAACATCGCGTTGAGCAGGACCCTACTGTAGGAACTCTCACTGTCCACTTTGCAGTCTGGTAATAAATCAATTGGTCCGGGACCAATGAAAGTAGAACAAGAATTAGCAAGGGCTTTATAGTCTTGGTCTGTTAATAGAGTCAGGGACTTAACTAAGACAAAGTCAGGGACTTTTGGTCTTTGTGTGTTCAGAGATATTGGGTTAATCACAAAGTAGAGATCAATTTCGGGTCATTTAGAAAATAATTGTTGTTTAAACTATTAAGTAGGTGATTAATATTGGTCAGAAAGCAACAAAAGGGATGGGTTTATTGTCAGATTGCAAAATGAAAATCGGAAAGTTACCGGGACGAGATATCATGGTCCAGCTTGGGCTAAGCCTAGTGGCCACCCAAAATGGCCTCCGACCCAGGGAATTACAGACCAAAAATATCTTCCACACCACCACATCTAACAGCTTCTACTCTCTCGACATTGTCGGGAATGATTCTGCCAAGGTAGCTGAAAGTCTAAGAGAACAGTCTGAAGATATCTGCCCAGCAGCACCAGGACAGGAACAACAAACATGGCCATTACATGTCACCCTGAAGTTCATGGGAGACCGGACGACAAGTGGTTAAACCAATTCTCACAGTTGCCCACTCAACGAATCATAATTAACCACGTATATGCAACTGACCTAATGGACATCCCATTGCCCCCGGACACATTGCCTATGGGGATGGATCATCATCAAAAACCCTGGATGGAGAAAAACACAACGTATATGCCGTGGTGACTCAAAAAGACAACCTCAAGACAGGATGACTCCCCGGCGACTGGTCTGCACAAGCCGCAGAAAAAGTGGCACTGACAGAGGCATGTAGACTATTCCTAGAACAAGACGTGACGGTGGAAAGACACAGCCCAATCCCTGCTGAATTCCTAAGAGAAATGCAAAATCATGCCCCGAAGAAGAGAAACTGCAATGGGAAACAGAAGGAGCCACTCAACACAAGAATGGACTCTATGCAGTAGAAAACAAGCCATGCGTGATCATTGTTTGAAGTAATTGCCAAATTGAGCCATGGGAGGAGCCATGTCTCAACAGGAGGGATGATCAGTACAGTACAATAAACAATGCATGTTCCCAGAAGTCTCCAAACTTACTTAAATTTTTTTGGCAGAAACTGTCTGAACTGCTGTAGACACAAGGCAACGAACGACCCAAGCATGGAACAAGGCAAACAGGAACATATCCCTTCGAGCTTCTGAACATGGATTTCATCAAACTGAACCAAAGTGCTGGACTCGTCGAACATCGCAGTGAACAGGACCCCACTGTAGGAACTCTCACTGTCCTTTTTGCAGTCTGGTAATACATATTTTCTATTTAAATTTAACTCACTCTTTCTTAGCCTTCTCCTGAAGTTGTATTTTCAGACCTAACAAACATTTCAGTTTTTTTGCCCTAATGTGCGTTTCATGCGCTGAAAATCACGTTTTGGCCAAGTATCATAGTTTTCACTATAACTTAACCTAACCCTAACCCTAACCCTAACCCTAATTCTAACCCTAACCCTAATCCTAACCCTAACTTCCATCACTTAGAATGATATCAAATGAAAAACCTACTTAATTTGGACGATTATACACTATATACACAGTAACTATGTGTCACAGACAGTTTGTTTCGCAGCGGGGGGACATTTCAGTTTTTATTGCCTTAATGTGCATTTCATGCGATGAAAATCACGTTTTGGCCAAGTATCATAGTTTTCACTATAACTTAATTTCTATCACTTAGAATGATGCTAAATGCAAAACTTACTTGAATTGGACGATTTTACACTATATACACAGTAACTATGTGTCTCTGACAATTTGTTTGGAAGCAGGGGAACATTTCAGTTTTTATTGCCTTAACGTGCGTTTCATGCGCTGAAAATCACGTTTTGGCCAAGTATCATAGTTTTCACTATAACTTAATTTCTAGCACTTAGAATGATGCCAAATGCAAAACTTACTTGAATTGGACGATTTCACACTATATACACAGTAACTTTGTGCCTCCGATAGTTTGTTTCGCAGCAGGGGAACATTTCAGTTTTTATTGCCTTAACGTGCGTTTCATGCGCTGAAAATCACGTTTTGGCCAAGTATCATAGTTTTCACTATAACTTAATTTCTATCACTTAGAATGATGCTAAATGCAAAACCTACTTGAATTAAACGATTATACACTATATACACAGTAACTATGTGCCTCTGACAGTTTGTTTCGCAGCCGGGGAACATTTCAGTTTTTATTGCCTTAACGTGCGTTTCATGCACTGAAAATCACGTTTTGGCCAAGTATCATAGTTTTCACTATAACTTAATTTCTATCACTCAGAATGATGCCAAATGAAAAACTTACTTAAAGTGGACAATAATACACTATATACATAGTAACTATGTGTCCATGACAGTTTGTTTCGCAGCGGGGGAACATTTCAGTTTTTATTGCCTTAATGTGCATTTCATGCGATGAAAATCACGTTTTGGCCAAGTATCATAGTTTTCACTATAACTTAATTTCTATCACTTAGAATGATGCTAAATGCAAGACTTACTTGAATTGGACGATTTTACACTATATACACAGTAACTATGTGTCTCTGACAATTTGTTTGGAAGCAGGGGAACATTTCAGTTTTTATTGCCTTAACGTGCGTTTCATGCGCTGAAAATCACGTTTTGGCCAAGTACCATAGTTTTCACTATAACTTAATTTCTAGCACTTAGAATGATGCCAAATGCAAAACTTACTTGAATTGGACGATTTCACACTATATACACAGTAACTTCGTGCCTCTGATAGTTTGTTTCGCAGCAGGGGAACATTTCAGTTTTTATTGCCTTAACGTGCGTTTCATGCGCCGAAAATCACGTTTTGGCCAAGTATCATAGTTTTCACTATAACTTAATTTCTATCACTCAGAATGATGCCAAATGAAAAACCTACTTGAATTGGACGATTATACACTATATACACAGTAACTATGTGTCTCTGACAAGTTGTTTGGAAACAGGGGAACATTTAAGTTTTTATTGACCTTAACGTGCGTTTCATGCGCTGAAAATCACGTTTTGGCCAAGTATCATAGTTTTCACTATAACTTAATTTCTAGCACTTAGAATGATGCTAAATGCAAAACTTACTTGAATTGGACGATTTTATACTATATACACAGTAACTATGTGTCTCTGACAGTTTGTTTGGAAGCCGGGGAACATTTCAGTTTTTATTGCCTTAACGTGCGTTTCATGCGCTGAAAATCACGTTTTGGCCAAGTATCATAGTTTTCACAATAACTTAATTTATATCACTTAGAATGATGCTAAATGCAAAACTTACTTGAATTGGACGATTTTACACTATATTCACAGTAACTATGTGTCTCTGACAGTTTGTTTCGCAGCAGGGGAACATTTCAGTTTTTATTGCCTTAACGTGCGTTTCATGCGCTGAAAATCACGTTTTGGCCACGTATCATAGTTTTCACTATAACTTAATTTCTATCACTTAGAATGATGCTTAATGCAAAAATTACTTGAATTGGACGATTTTACACTATATACACTGTAACTATGTGCCTCTGACAGTTTGTTTCGCAGCAGGGGAACATTTCAGTTTTTATTGCCTTAACGTGCGTTTCATGCTTTGAAAATCACGTTTTGGCCAAGTATCATAGTTTTCACTATAACTTAATTTCTATCACTTAGAATGATGCTAAATGAAAAACTTACTTGAATTGGACGATAATACACTACATATACAGTAACTATGTGTCTCTGACAGTTTGTTTCGCAGCAGGGGAACATTTCAGTTTTTATTGCCCAAATGTGCGTTTCATGCGCTGAAAATCACGTTTTGGCCAAGTATCATAGTTTAACTATAACTTAATTTCCATCACTTAGAATGATGCTAAATGCAAAATTTACTTAAATTGGACGATTTTATACTATATACACAGTAACTATGTGTCTCTGACAGTTTGTTTCGCAGCAGGGGAACATTTCAGTTTTTATTGCCTTAACGTGCGTTTCATTCGCTGAAAATCACGTTTTGGCCAAGTATCATAGTTTTCACTATAACTTAATTTCTATCCCTCAGAATGATGCCAAATGAAAAACCTACTTGAATTGGACGATTATACACTATATACACAGTAACTATGTGTCTCTGACAATTTGTTTGGAAGCAGGGGAACATTTCAGTTTTTATTGCTTTAATGTGCATTTCATGCGCTGAAAATCATGTTTTGGCCAAGTATCATAGTTTTCATTATAACTTAATATCTAGCCATTAGAATGATGCCAAATTAAAAACTTATAAAATTTGATGATATTACACTATGTATAGAGAGACATTTGTGTCTCTGACAGTTTTACACAGTTTTACAAGTTATGACTCCAGACTCCTAATTTACAATTCTGCCTTTATGGATACATTGCATCACCACCCCCTGAGTGGATCACTTACCTCTCACTGTCTTTCACTTACCTTCATTCAGCATGTAGGTGTCAGATCACCTTGTACCTAATGTCTATTCATATTACCTCACCCGAAGTTATTACACAGAAGGGATTGTGTTGTGTTACTAGAGTCCCAACGGATGTGGGAAACTTACAGCGTCTGTCTGCCAGAGAGCAGCAGCTGGAACCGATTGTGACCAGGGTGGCATGGGTCCCTGATCATGTCCCTGGCTCTGCTGAGGTAACGAGGGCTGGCAATGTCTTCCAGTGAGGGCAGAGTAGCCGACGATCTTCTGCGTAGTGGTGATACCTTTCTAAATAGCCTTTTTGTCTGCTGCCGTTCTTTCCGCGTACCACCAAATGTGCTTTTTATGCGCTGATAAGCACATTTTGGTCGAATATGAAAGTTTCCAAGTGTGCACTTGACCCTGGATGACCTGGAGAGTGACAGTTACTCCTGAAGTTGAACCTTTTTTTCATCCCACAATTCAAGGAAACAATTGCAAACCCTGTTAGCCAGCCTTTCTTATATTTCGCGAGGCGAACAAACAATTGCAAGGCCAACTAGTTAGTCTTTCTTACATTCCACGATCTTTTAATTCCATTTTAAAACCAGTTTGGCTAGTCTACCTTGCATTCTACGATCTTATCAAACAAAGGTAAAACCAGTATGATCACATGGTGCGACAAGAATAAAGAATTATTAAGCCAGTTAGCCAGTCCATCCCACAATTCCCTCCTTTTGTGTCTGTGAAAATATCGAAATATTGAAATGGCTGTTTCCATGAGCCAGAGAAGAACCAGTCAAGCCATCCTCGTTGTGGAACCGAATCTCCGGTCACAGCTCTCTGCATGTTCCTAATAGCCTGCAGGGCATCATGGACCGAGCAGGACATGCCGGCAGGGATGAAGGGGCAGCACGAGTCTTCCACCATGGCACACACACAGCCCCGCTGGGTGGCCACTCCGTCAAGAGCAGGGCAGCACTGGAAAATCACCTGGGCCATGGCGGCTACCCAGCCTGACTGATGCGCCGACACAGGCCCGGAACCTGCCTTCAATGGTCTTCAAATGCAGGGCGTTCCTTGCCGCTCCCACTCAAGGGAACTGAGCCATTACGATTTTGGATGAGACTGACCAGTATTTGTGTTTGAGGGACACATCCGAGCCACACACTGGATCATGGTCGTGAGCTCCGTCAATAATGTGCCCAAATGGAGGTCATTGATTCGGGAATACCAGAACTTCTGAAGATCCCTAGATGATTATTTTTACACATAATAATCAAAAATACATCCCCATCGTCAATGAATACAATTTTTCGGGTAAATTCACTAACCAGAACAGACTGGGCCTGGTTCTAATACAACCACTATTTTAATCGCAGAATGCCTGTTTTGGACACTGTTTATGGTGGGAAAATAGCTCCAGAACAATCCTGGATACTTATTTTTACACAGAATAGTGAAAATACATCCATCTACACATTCAAAACTAATTATGGGTAGAAGCACCAACCAGAACCGACTGGGCCTGCTTCTAATACGACCACTATTTTAATAGCAAAATGCCTGTTTTGGACAATGTTTATGGTGGGAAACATTATTTTTATAGAAAATAGTGAAACTACATCCACCTACTCAACCAACACAAATTCTGGGTAAATACACCAACCAGAACCGATTGGGCCTTGTTCTAATACAACCACTATTTTTATCGCAAAATGTTTTGGACACTATTGACGGTGGGAAATATTCCCAAAACATCCCTGCATCTTTAATTTTACTCATAATAGTGAAAATGCATCCATCCACACAATTGACACTAAATCTGGGTAAAAGCGGCAACCAGAACCGACTGGGCCCGTCTAATAGGACCACTATTTTAATCGCAAAATGCCTGTTTTGGACAATGTTTATGGTGGGAAACATTATTTTTATAGAAAATAGTGAAACTACATCCACCTACTCAACCAACACAAATTCTGGGTCAATACACCAACCAGAACCGATTGGGCCTTGTTCTAATACAACCACTATTTTTATCGCAAAATGTTTTGGACACTATTGACGATGGGAAATCTTCCCAAAACATCCCTGCATCTTTAATTTTACACATAATAGTGAAAATGCATCCATCCACACAATGGATACTAAATCTGGGTAAAAGCGGCAACCAGAACCGACTGGTCCCGGTTCTAATTCAACAACCATGCAAAATTAAGATCCATTGGAGGTTTTTTATTCTTGTATAAAAAAAGCCCCAAAACATCCCTGCATGATTATTTTTAAACAGAATAGTAAAATATACATCCCAATCATCTTTGGACACAAAATTCAGATATAAACAGCAACCAGACCCGACTGGACCCAGTTATAATGCAACTACTATTTTTTATCGCAAAATGCATGTTTTGGAGAAAATTTATGCTGGGAAATAGCCCTAGAACCATCCTGGATCTTTAATTTTAGACAGAATTGTGAAAATACATCCACCTACACAATCAACACTAACTCTGGGTAAAAGCACCAACCAGAACCGACTGGGCTTGGTTCTAATACAACCCCATGCAAAATAAAGTGCCCAAATGGAGGTCATTTATTCGGGCATAAAATAACTTCTGAACATCCCTAGATGACGATTTTTATACAGAATAGTGAAAAATACAACCCCATTCCCATCGGACACAAGTTACGGGTGTATACACAAACCAGAACCGACTGGGCCTGGTTCTAATACAACCACTATGCAAAATAAAGTGCCCAAAGGGAGGTCATTGATTAGGGCATAAAAGAACTTCTGAAAATCCCTAGATGATTATTTTTATAGAAAATTGTCAAATATACATCCCCATTATCATTTGACACAAGTTCCGGCTACATACATCAACCAGAACCGACTGGGCCTGGTTCTAATAGGACCACTATTTTAATCGCAAAGTGCCTGTTATGGACACTATTGACGGTGGGAAATATTCCCTGAACATCCCTGCATCTTTAATTTCACACAGAATAGTGAAAATGCATCCATCAAATCAAATGACACTAATTCTTGGTAAAAGCACCAACCAGAACCGAGTGGGCCCGGTTCTAATTCAACCACCATGCAAAATAACGATCCATAATGGAGGTTTTTGATTCTTGTATAAAAAAAGCCACAAAACATCCCTGCATGATTATGTTTAAACAGAATAGTAAAATATACATCCCCATCATCTTTGGACACAAGTTTCGGATATAAACAGCAACCAGAACCGAGACGACCCAGTTATAATGCAACTACTATTTTTTATCACGAAATGCATGTTTTGGAGACTATTTATGGTGGCAAATACCCCTAGAACCATCCTGGATCTTTATTTTTAGACAGAATAGTGAAAATACATCCACCTACACAATCAACACTAACTCTGGGTAAAAGCACGAACCAGAACTGACTGGGCTTGGTTTTACTACAACCACCATGCAAAATAAAGTGCCCAAATGGAGGTCATTTATTCGGGCATAGAAGAACTTCTGAACATCCCCAGATGATAATTTTTATACAGAATAGTCAAAACAACAACCCCATTCCTATTGGACACACGTTACGGGTGTATACACAAACCAGAACCGACTGGGCCTGGTTCTAATACAACCACTATTTTTGTCGCAAAATGCATGTTTTTGACACTATTTATGGTGGGAAATAGTCTCAGAACAACCCTGGATCTTTATTCTTACAGAGAATAGTGAAAATACATCCACCCACACAATCGACACTGATTGTGGGTAAAGCACCAACCAGAACCGACTGGGCCTGGTTCTAAACAACCACTTGTAAATAAAGTGCCCAAATTGAGGTCATTGATTCGGGCATAACAGAATTTCTGAACATCCCTAGAATATTATTGTTATAAAGAATAATCAAAAATACATCCCCATCATCATTGGACACAAATTCTGGGTAAAAACACGAACCAGAACCGACTGGGCCTGGTTCTAATACAACCACTACTTGAACCGCAAAATGCCTGTTTTGGACACTGTTTGTGGTGGGAAATAGCTCCAGAACCATCCTGGATCATTATTGTTATACAAAATAGTGAAAATACATCCACTCACACAATAAACACAAATTCTGGGTAAAAGCACCAACCAAAACCGACTGGGCCTGTTTCTAAACCACCACTTGTAAATAAAGTGACCAAATGAAAGAAATTCATTCGGGCATAGCAGAACTTCTGAACATCGCTAGATGATTATTTCTATACAGAATAGTCAAGTATACATCCCCATCATAATTGGACACAAGTTCCGTATACAAACACCCACCAGAACCGACTGGACCCTGTTATAATGCAACCACTATTTTGTATCGCCTGTTTTGGACACTGTTTATGGTGGGTAATAGCTCCAGAATCACCTAGAATGATGCCAATGAATGACTTACTTGAAATGGACGATTTTACACTATATACACAGGAACTATGTGTCTCTGACAGTGTGTTTGGCAGCAGGGGAACGTTTCAGTTTTTATTGCCTTAATGTGCTTTTCATGGCCTGATAATCACGTTTTGGCCAAGTGTGATAGTTTTCATTGTAACTTAATTTTTATCACTTTGAACGATGCCAAATAAAAAACTTACTTGAATTGGACGATTTTTCACTATATACACAGTAACTGTGTCTCTGACAGTTTGTTTGGCAGCAAGGGAACTTTTCAGTTTTTATTGCCTTAATGTACTTTTCATGCCCTGAAAATCACGTTTTGGCCTAGTATGATTGTTTTCATTATAACTTAATTTCTAGCCATGAGAATGATGCCAAATGGATAACTTACTTGAATTGAACGATTTTACACTATATACACAGTAACTTGCTGGCAGGAGCCTTTCACTACACAGTGTCTTGGATCCACCCAATTATTGCTTTGAAAATTTCTAAAGGAAAAACACTCCTGGAGTCTGCAAGAGCGGGGGCGGAAGATGACTCATCAGCGGACCACACGGTAACGAACCTTGCAACGGAAACGACAACGAATCAAATGATCAGCACAACAGTTGACGGAGTAACAGCACTGGCAGGACACAAGCTACAAAGCTGCATCTGTGGCTGGGAAAAGGTTACATCAGAGAAGGGTCTCAAGATCCACCAGGGCAGGAAAAAGTGCCTGAAAGAGCTTAGCGAGGGGCCTCGCATTGACCACTACTTCCTCAGAGGTAGGACAAATAAGTCGAGTGAAGCCCAGTGGCGGGACACTCACCGCAGTTCACAGGGTATCAGAACCCCAGACGAAGCTCAACCAAGCGCGGATCCACCAACGGACATGAGTCCACCGACACAGACCTTGTCCATCTTCTTGAAGGCCTGAAAGGGAGCTATGGATCGGAGGGATTTGGGGTGTGACCGCGTGGTTCCACCTTGCGCCACACACCTGGGGCTGATCATCCTGTGGTGGGCCAACCTCTGCAGAGGGTGTCTTGTTATAAGTGGCTGAAACACCCAATGACGTGTGGGGCAAACAACTGATGATGTGGCGTGCAGGTGGCACCACGTGATCCTAGCCAAATCCCACCCCATGTAAGACGTTATCTCCAATCTCTGTCAATTGATGTGCTGAATATTAGGGATATTTAACACCTAGTCCTATAAAGAAATCTATGTGTCTCTGACAGTTTGTTTGGCAGCAGGGGAACATGTAAGATTAGACAAAGTATCTTTGCAAAGGCTTGTTCATATTGTATAAGTTTTTGTGAGTATAACAGCATCGTAGTCATCCTTATGGCTGACATGTCAGCATAAACACCCAACTGTCTGACGAATAAACAATCTTAGTCTTGTGATTGGGGTGACATGTCAGCACAAATACTCAACTGTCTGACACTGATTAATTACTTTTTGCCCTGCAAATGACTGAAATGTATCTGTCCAAAGTCTTAGTGACAACTGTCAGTTTTTCCTGTATTCAAGACACACACACACCGGTCATTCGACTAGAGTTGCAGGAACATCGCGTTGAGCAGGACCCTACTGTAGGAACTCTCACTGTCCACTTTGCAGTCTGGTAATAAATCAATTGGTCCGGGACCAATGAAAGAAGAATGAGAATTAGCAAGGGCTTTATAGTCTTGGTCTGTTAATAGAGTCAGGGACTTAACTAAGACAAAGTCAGGGACTTTTGGTCTTTGTGTGTTCAGAGATATTGGGTTAATCACAAAGTAGAGATCAATTTCGGGTAATTTAGAAAATAATTGTTGTTTAAACTATTAAGTAGGTGATTAATATGGGTCAGAAAGCAACAAAAGGGATGGGTTTATTGTCAGATTGCAAAATGAAAATCGGAGAGTTACCGGGACGAGATATCATGGTCCAGCTTGGGCTAAGCCTAGTGGCCACCCAAAATGGCCTCCGACCCAGGGAGTTACAGACCAAAAATATCTTCCACACCACCACATCTAACAGCTTCTACTCTCTCGACATTGTCGGGAATGATTCTGCCGAGGTAGCTGAAAGTCTAAGAGAACAGTCTGAAGATATCTGCCCAGCAGCACCAAGACAGGAACAACAAACATGGCCATTACATGTCACCCTGAAGTTCATGGGAGACCGGACGACAAGTGGTTAAACCAATTCTCACAGTTGCCCACTCAACGAATCATAATTAACCACGTATATGCAACTGACCTAATGGACAACCCATTGCCCCCGGACACATTGCCTATGGGGATGGATCATCATCAAAAACCCTGGATGGAGAAAAACACAACGTATATGCTGTGGTGACTCAAAAAGACAACCTCAAGACAGGATGACTCCCGGCGACTGGTCTGCACAAGCCGCAGAAAAAGTGGCACAGACAGAGGCATGTAGACTATTCCTAGAACAAGACGTGACGGTGGAAAGACACAGCCCAATCCCTGCTGAATTCCTAAGAGAAATGCAAAATCATGCCCCAGAAAAAGAGAAACTGCAATGGGAAACAGAAGGAGCCACTCAGTACAAGAACGGACTCTATGCAGTAGAAAACAAGCCATGCGTCCCACGATCATTGTTTGAAGTAATTGCCAAATTGAGCCATGGGAGGAGCCATGTCTCAACAGAAGGGATGATCAGTACAGTACAACAAACAATGCATGTTCCCAGAGGTCTCCAGACTTACTTCAATTTTTTTTGCAGAAACTGTCTAAACTGCTGTAGACACAACTCTCAAGGCAATGAACGACCCAAGCATGGAACAAGGCAAACAGGAACATATCCCTTCGAGCTTCTGAACATGGATTTCATCAAACTGAACCAAAGTGCTGGACTCGTCGAAATAACCATTAGAACAGTAAAACTCAGACTCAGAAAAACCATGGAAGATACAGGAAAACCATGGCAAGAATGCCTGAGCCTGGTAAAAACGTACATGAGAATCATTCCAACAGCACAGGGATGCACACCATTTGAGGCAGTGAAAGACAGACCCTTTCACTTAACAATGTGGGAAAAAGATCTGGTGGTAGAAGAGAAAGGAGAAACAGAATCCCTCACTAAGTGGTTATGCAAAATGTTCCAAGAAAGAACTGTGATGAATGCAAAATAATCTGCCGACATCTTCTCTGTCTCCCACAGAGGAGGTCCTGTCCCCAGGAGACCTGGTACTGGTCAAGGTGATGAAAAGAAGGTGCTGGTCTTCTCCACGTTGGGACAGACCTCACCATGTGATTTTGGCCATCATCATCACCGCTCTGTGTTCAACCACATGGGGGGAACGTACCAGAACCTTGGTACACTCCCACTGGAGGAGAATGCCCCACTAGCTAGTTCAGGAAACAATCAGGGGCCCCCAGATCTGCATCCCTTTAACCAAGACACCAATCGTCGTTCAAGTCCCTTTGCTCAGCCTACAGCTTACTCACTTGGGATTACACAGGACTGACTCCAGTTATTTTTATTGGTACCTACAAGCTCCCAGAGTCTGAGTGGTCTGGCCAGACACCTTGGACCAGGTCCTCCTCCATACAGGCTACAAAACCATCACATGGCCCCTTTCCAAAGAAGCTACCACCATGACCGCTAACTTCACCAAGTTAGCCACCACCATCAAAGATGGTAAACATATGCTAGAGCTCACGACAAATATCCAACAAAAAGGCTGCATCAACCTATGCCTCCGACCGGACCGACCAGGAAAAGGCCCCCTCTTTACTATCACCATCCGCACTACTAGTCCAGCCATGGTCCCCAAAGTGATTGGTGTGAACCCCTTCGTACAACCATCCGCCACACGCCTACTCAAAATCCGTCCGGCAGGAACACCTAAGCCTGAGTAGATAGATACACCTTATTCTCGCCCATGTCCAAACACAGGAAGAAAACGACTACAACCCGATGATGAGGAACAGTTGGTACAGATACACCGCACTCACAGCCCGCGCCACAACCAATGAGTTGTTATGTCTGTTCCCTCATGCCTACTGCCATAGCCCAACCACAGCTATGGTCCAACCGACAGAATGAAGAACTCGCCAACCTCACCTACAACTGTATCCTGGGTAATCTGAGAGAATCCTTCCAGCAAAGCTCGACCGCCTACATACCATGGTCGCAGTACCATTAGCAGCTACAGTCAATACCGCAACGTATGTCCAGTGCAACAACCGAACAGACTGTTATCCATCCTGTTTCAACTTCAGCGGAACGGATCCGAAGACCCCTTTGGACCAAGTTCACGTCACCAGGTGCGCCGAGATCAGACACATTCCTTCCCAATCATGGACAGTACTGGACCAAATATGATGGCTCTGCGAATGGCAAGTGTATATGATCATCCCCACCAATACAACTGGGCTCTGTGTCCCTACATCTGCATCCGACCACACGTACCTTCTAACAGCAGACTCGATTCCAACTGTCGACGCCAACCCACATCTACCCACAAGGCGTCAACGACGGAGCTTTGATTTCTTCCCCCATGATTCAGTTTGGGGCTCGGATGTCCCCCTCTAATACAAACACTGGTCAGTCTCCTCCAAAATCATGATGGCGGTGTTCCCCAGGGTAGGAACAGCGAAGAACACCCTACGTCTGGAAACCATTGACTACAGATTCCAGGCCCGACACTAATCAATTACTTGTTGCCCTGCAAATGATTGAAACGTATGTGTCCAAAGTCTTAGGGACAACTGTCAGTTTTGGCTGTAGTTAAGACACACTCACAGGTCATTCGACTAGAGTTGCAGTAACATCGCAGTGAACAGGACCCCACTGTAGGAACTCTCACTGTCCACTTTGCAGTCTGGTAATACATATTTTCTATTTAAATTTATCTCACTCTTTCTTAGCCTGCTCCTGAAGTTGTATTTTCAGACCTAACAAACATTTCAGTTTTTTTGCCCTAATGTGCGTTTCATGCGCTGAAAATCACGTTTTGGCCAAGTATCATAGTTTTCACTATAACTTAACCCTAACCCTAACCCTAACCCTAACCCTAACCCTTACCATAACCATAACCCTAACCCTAACCCTAACCCTCCCTAACCCAAACCCTAACCCTAACCCAAACCCTAACCCTAACCCTAACTTCCATCACTTAGAATGATATTAAATGAAAGACCGACTTAATTTGGACGATTATACACTATATACACAGTAACTATGTGTCACTGACAGTTTGTTTCGCAGCGGGGGAACATTTCAGTTTTTATTGCCTAAATGTGCATTTCATGCGCTGAAAATCACGTTTTGGCCAAGTATCATAGTTTTCACTATAACTTAATTTCTATCACTTAGAATGATGCCAAATGAAAAACGTACTTGAATTGGACGATAATACACTATATACACAGTAACTATGTGTCTCTGACAGTTTGTTTCGCAGCAGGGGAACATTTCAGTTTTCATTGCCTTAACGTGCGTTTCATGCGCTGAAAATCACGTTTTGGACAAGTATCATAATTTTCACTTTAACTTAATTTCTATCACTTAGAATGATGCCAAATGAAAAACTTACTTGAATTGGACAATTATACACTATATACACAGTAACTATGTGTCTCTGACAGTTTGTTTCGCAGCAGGGGAACATTTCAGTTTTTATTGCCTTAACGTGCGTTTCATGCGCTGAAAATCACGTTTTGGCCAAGTATCATAGTTTTCACTATAACTTAATTTCTATCACTTAAAATGATGCTAAATGCAAAACTTACTTGAATTGGACGATTTTACACTATATACACAGTAACTATGTGCCTCTGACAGTTTGTCTCGCAGCAGGGGAACATTTCAGTTTTTATTGCCTTAACGTGCGTTTCATGCGCTGAAAATCACGTTTTGGCCAAGTATCATAGTTTTCACTATAACTTAATATCTAGCACTTAGAATGATGCCAAATGCAAAACTTACTTGAATTGGACGATGTTACACTATATACACAGTAACTATGTGTCTCTGACAGTTTTTTTCGCAGCAGGGGAACATTTCAGTTTTTATTGCCTTAACGTGCGTTTAATGCCCCGAAAATCACGTTTTGGCCAAGTATCATAGTTTTCACTATAACTTAATTTCTATCACTCAGAATGATGCCAAATGAAAAACCTACTTGAATTGGACGATTATACACTATATACACAGTAACTATGTGTCTCTGACAGTTTGTGTGGCAGCAGGGGAACATTTCAGTTTTTATTGCCTGAATGTGCTTTTCATGCGCTGAAAATCATGTTAAGGCCAAGTATCATAGTTTTCATTATAACTTAATATCTAGCCATTAGAATGATGCCAAATTAAAACTTATTAAATTATAAAATTTGATGATATTACACTATATATAGAGAGACATTTGTGTCTCTGACAGTTTTGCACAGTTTTACAAGTTATGACTCCAGACTCCTAATTTACAATTCTGCCTTTATGGATACATTGCATCACCACCCCCAGAGTGGATCACTTACCTCTCACTGTCTTTCACTTACCTTCATTCAGCATGTAGGTGTCAGATCACCTTGTACCTAATGTCTATTCATATTACCTCACCCGAAGTTATTACACAGAAGGGATTGTGTTGTGTTACCCCAAGTTTAGAGTCCCAACGGATGTGGGAAACTTACAGCGTCTGTCTGCCAGAGAGCAGCAGCTGGAACCGATTGTGACCAGGGTGGCATGGGTCCCTGATCATGTCCCTGGCTCTGCTGAGGTAACGAGGGCTGGCAATGTCTTCCAGTGAGGGCAGAGTAGCCGACGATCTTCTGCGTAGTGGTGATACCTTTCTAAATAGCCTTTTTGTCTGCTGCCGTTCTTTCCGCGTACCACCAAATGTGCTTTTTATGCGCTGATAAGCACATTTTGGTCGAATATGAACGTTTCCAAGTGTGCACTTGACCCTGGATGACCTGGAGAGTGACAGTTACTCCTGAAGTTGAACCTTTTTTTCATCCCACAATTCAAGGAAACAATTGCAAACCCTGTTAGCCAGCCTTTCTTATATTTCGCGAGGCGAACAAACAATTGCAAGGCCAACTAGTTAGTCTTTCTTACATTCCACGATCTTTTAATTCAATTGTAAAACCAGTTTGGCTAGTCTACCTTGCATTCTATGATCTTATCAAACAAAGGTAAAACCAGTATGATCACATGGTGCGACAAGAATAAACAATTATTCAGCCAGTTAGCCAGTCCATCCCACAATTCCCTCCTTTTGTGTCTGTGAAAATATCGAAATATTGAAATGATTGTTTCCATGAGCCAGAGAAGAACCAGTCAAGCCATCCTCGTTGTGGAACCGAATCTCCGGTCACAGCTCTCTGCATGTTCCTAATAGCCTGCAGGGCATCATGGACCGAGCAGGACATGCCGGCAGGGATGAAAGGGCAGCACGAGTCTCCCACCATGGCACACACAGCCCCGCTGGGTGGCCACTCCGTCAAGAGCAGGGCAGCCCTGGAAAATCACCTGGGCCATGGCGGCTACCCAGCCTGACTGATGCGCCAACACAGGCCCGGAACCTGCCTTCAATGGTCTTCAAATGCAGGGCGTTCCTTGCCGCTCCCACTCAAGGGAACTGAGCCATTACGATTTTGGATGAGACTGATCAGTATTTGTGTTTGAGGGACACATCCGAGCCACACACTGGATCATGGTCGTGAGCTCCGTCAATAATGTGCCCAAATGGAGGTCATTGATTCGGGAATAACAGAACTTCTGAAGATCCCTAGATGATTATTTTTATACATAATAATCAAAAATACATCCCCATTGTCAATGGATACAATTTTAACAATTCTAACCAGAACAGACTGGGCCTGGTTCTAATACAACCACTATTTTAATCCCAGAATGCCTGTTTTGGACACTGTTTATGGTGGGAAAATAGCTCCAGAACCAACCTGGATCATTATTTTTACACAGAATAGTGAAAATACATCCATCTACACATTCAACACTAGTTATGGGTAGAAGCACCAACCAGAACCGACTGGGCCCGGTTCTAATACGACCACTATTTTAATCGCAAAATGCCTGTTTTGGACAATGTTTATGGTGGGAAACATTATTTTTATAGAAAATAGTGAAACTACATCTACCTACTCAATCAACACAAATTCTGGGTAAATACACCAACCAGAACCGATTGGGCCTTGTTCTAATACAACCACTATTTTTATCGCAAAATGTTTTGGACACTATTGACGGTGGGAAATATTCCCAAAACATCCCTGCATCTTTAATTTTACTCATAATAGTGAAAATGCATCCATCCACACAATTGACACTAAATCTGGGTAAAAGCGGCAACCAGAACCGACTGGGCCCGGTTCTAATACGACCACTATTTTAATCGCAAAATGCCTGTTTTGGACAATGTTTATGGTGGGAAACATTATTTTTATAGAAAATAGTGAAACTACATCCACCTACTCAACCAACACAAATTCTGGGTAAATACACCAACCAGAACCGATTGGGCCTTGTTCTAATACAACCACTATTTTTATCGCAAAATGTTTTGGACACTATTGACGGTGGGAAATATTCCCAAAACATCCCTGCATCTTTAATTTTACTCATAATAGTGAAAATGCATCCATCCACACAATTGACACTAAATCTGGGTAAAAGCTGCCACCAGAACCGACTGGGCCCGGTTCTAATACGACCACTATTTTAATCGCAAAATGCCTGTTTTGGACAATGTTTATGGTGGGAAACATTATTTTTATAGAAAATAGTGAAACTACATCCACCTACTCAACCAACACAAATTCTGGGTCAATACACCAACCAGAACCGATTGGGCCTTGTTCTAATACAACCACTATTTTTATCGCAAAATGTTTTGGACACTATTGACGATGGGAAATCTTCCCAAAACATCCCTGCATCTTTAATTTTACACATAATAGTGAAAATGCATCCATCCACACAATGGATACTAAATCTGGGTAAAAGCGGCAACCAGAACCGACTGGTCCCGGTTCTAATTCAACAACCATGCAAAATTAAGATCCATTGGAGGTTTTTTATTCTTGTATAAAAAAAGCCCCAAAACATCCCTGCATGATTATTTTTAAAAAGAATAGTAAAATGTACATCCCAATCATCTTTGGACACAAAATTCAGATATAAACAGCAACCAGACCCGACTGGACCCAGTTATAATGCAACTACTATTTTTTATCGCAAAATGCATGTTTTGGAGAAAATTTATGCTGGGAAATAGCCCTAGAACCATCCTGGATCTTCAATTTTAGACAGAATTGTGAAAATACATCCACCTACACAATAAACACTAACTCTGGGTAAAAGCACCAACCAGAACCGACTGGGCTTGGTTCTAATACAACCACCATGCAAAATAAAGTGCCCAAATGGAGGTCATTTATTCGGGCATAAAATAACTTCTGAACATCCCTAGATGACGATTTTTATACAGAATAGTGAAAAATACAACCCCATTCCCATCGGACACAAGTTACGGGTGTATACACAAACCAGAACCGACTGGGCCTGGTTCTAATACAACCACTATGCAAAATAAAGTGCCCAAAGGGAGGTCATTGATTAGGGCATAAAAGAACTTCTGAAAATCCCTAGATGATTATTTTTATAGAAAATTGTCAAAAATACATCCCCATTATCATTTGACACAAGTTCCGGCTACATACATCAACCAGAACCGACTGGGCCTGGTTCTAATAGGACCACTATTTTAATCGCAAAGTGCCTGTTATGGACACTATTGACGGTGGGAAATATTCCCTGAACATCCCTGCATCTTTAATTTCACACAGAATAGTGAAAATGCATATATCAAATCAAATGACACTAATTCTTGGTAAAAGCACCAACCAGAACCGAGTGGGCCCGGTTCTAATTCAACCACCATGCAAAATAACGATCCATAATGGAGGTTTTTGATTCTTGTATAAAAAAAGCCACAAAACATCCCTGCATGATTATGTTTAAACAGAATAGTAAAATATACATCCCCATCATCTTTGGACACAAGTTTCGGATATAAACAGCAACCAGAACCGAGACGACCCAGTTATAATGCAACTACTATTTTTTATCACGAAATGCATGTTTTGGAGACTATTTATGGTGGCAAATACCCCTAGAACCATCCTGGATCTTTATTTTTAGACAGAATAGTGAAAATACATCCACCTACACAATCAACACTAACTCTGGGTAAAAGCACCAACCAGAACCGACTGGGCTTGGTTCTACTACAACCACGATGCAAAATAAAGTGCTCAAATGGAGGTCATTTATTCGGGCATAGAAGACCTTCTGAACATCCCTAGATGATAATTTTTTATACAGAATAGTCAAAAATACAACCCCATTCCTATTGGACACACGTTACAGGTGTATACACACACCAGAACTGACTGGGCCTGGTTCTAATACAACCACTATTTTTGTCGCAAAATGCATGTTTTTGACACTATTTATGGTGGGAAATAGTCTCAGAACATCCCTGGATCTTTATTCTTAAAGAGAATAGTGAAATCACATCCACCCACACAATCAACACTAATTGTGGGTAAAGCACCAACCAGAACCGACTGGGCCTGGTTCTAAACAACCACTTGTAAATAAAGTGCCCAAATTGAGGTCATTGATTCGGGCATAACAGAACTTCTGAACATCCCTAGAATATTATTTTTATAAAGAATATTTAAAAATACATCCCCATAATCATTGGACACAATTTCTGGGTAAAAACACGAACCAGAACCGACTGGTCCTGGTTCTAATACAACCACTACTTTAACCGCAAAATGCCTGTTTTGGACACTGTTTGTGGTGGGAAATAGCTCCAGAACCATCCTGGATCATTATTGTTATACAAAATAGTGAAAATACATCCACTCACACAATAAACACAAATTCTGGGTAAAAGCACCAAACAAAACCGACTGGGCCTGTTTCTAAACCACCACTTGTAAATAAAGTGACCAAATGAAAGTAATTCATTCGGGCATAACGGAACTTCCGAACATCGCTAGATGATTATTTCTATACAGAATAGTCAAGTATACATCCCCATCATAATTGGACACAAGTTCCGTATACAAACACCCACCAGAACCGACTGGACCCTGTTATAATGCAACCACTATTTTGTATCGCAAAATGCATGTTTTGGACACTATTTATGGTGGGAAATAGCCCCAGAACTGTCCTGGATCTTTATTTTTAGACAGAATAGTGAAAATACATCTACCCACACAATGGATAAAGCACCAACCAGAACCGACTGGGCCTGGTTCTTAAAAACCACCACTTGTAAATAAAGTGCCCAAATTGAGGTCATTGATTTGGGCATAACAGAACTTCTGAACATCCATAGATGATTATTTTTATACAGAATAATCAAAAATACATCCTTATCATCATTGGACACAATTTCTGGGTAAAAACACCAACCAGAACCGCCTGGGACTGGTTCTATTACAACCACTATTTTAATCGCAAAATGCCTGCTTTGGACACTGTTTATGGTGGGAAATAGCTCCAGAATCACCTGGAATGATGCCAATGAATGACTTACTTGAATTGGACGATTTTACACTATATACACAGGAACTATGTGTCTCTGACAGTGTGTTTGGCAGCAGGGGAACGTTTCAGTTTTTATTGCCTTAATGTGCTTTTCATGGCCTGATAATCACGTTTTGGCCAAGTATGATAGTTTTCATTGTAACTTAATTTCTATCACTTTGAACGATGCCAAATAAAAAACTTACTTGAATTGGACGATTTTTCACTACATAACAGTAACTGTGTCTCTGACAGTTTGTTTGGCAGCAGGGGAACTTTTCAGTTTTTATTGCCTTAATGTACTTTTCATGCCCTGAAAATCACGTTTTGGCCAAGTATGATTGTTTTCATTATAACTTAATTTCTAGCTTGAGAATGATGCCAAATGGATAACTTACTTGAATTGGACGATTTTTCACTCTATACACAGTAACTATGTGTCTCTGACAGTTTGTTTGGCAGCAGGGGAACATGTGAGATTAGACAAAGTATCTTTGCAAATGCTTGTTCAAATTGTATAAGTTTTTGTGAGTATAACAGCATCATAGTCATCCTTATGGCTGACATGTCAGCATAAACACCCAACTGTCTGACTGAATAAAAAATCTTAGTCTTGTGATTGGGGTGACATGTCAGCACAAATACTCAACTGTCCGACACTGATCAATTACTTTTTGCCGTGCAAATGACTGAAATGTATCTGTCCAAAGTCCTAGTGACAACTGTCAGTTTTTCCTGTATTTGAGACACACACACTGGTCATTCGACTAGAGTTGCAGGAACATCGCGTTGAACAGGACCCTACTGTAGGAACTCTCACTGTCCACTTTGCAGTCTGGTAATAAACCAATTGGTCTGGGACCAATGAAAGTAGAACAGTAATTAGCAAGGGCTTTATAGTCTTGGTCTGTTAATAGAGTCAGGGACTTAACTAAGACAAAGTCAGGGACTTTTGGTGTTTGTGTGTTCAGAGATATTGGGTTAATCACAAAGTAGAGATCAATTTTGGGTAATTTAGAAAATAATTGTTGTTTAAACTATTAAGTCGGTGATTAATATGGGTCAGAAAGCAACAAAAGGGATGGGTTTATTGTCAGATTGCAAAATGAAAATCGGAGAGTTACCGGGACGAGATATCATGGTCCAGCTTGGGCTAAGCCTAGTGGCCACCCAAAATGGCCTCCGACCCAGGGAATTACAGACCAAAAATATCTTCCACACCACCACATCTAACAGCTTCTTCTTTCTCGACATTGTCGGGAATGATTCTGCCAAGGTAGCTGAAAGTCTAAGAGAACAGTCTGAAGATATCTGCCCAGCAGCACCAGGACAGGAACAACAAACATGGCCATTACATGTCACCCTGAAGTTCATGGGAGACCGGACGACAAGTGGTTAAACCAATTCTCACAGTTGCCCACTCAACGAATCATAATTAACCACGTATATGCAACTGACCTAATGGACAACCCATTGCCCCCCGGACACATTGCCTATGGGGATGGAGATAAGGGGATGGATCATCATCAAAAACCCTGGATGGAGAAAAACACAACGTATATGCCGTGGTGACTCAAAAAGACAACCTCAAGACAGGACGACTCCCCGGCGACTGGTCTGCACAAGCCGCAGAAATAGTGGCACTGACAGAGGCATGTAGACTATTCCTAGAACAAGACGTGACGGTGGAAAGACACAGCCCAATCCCTGCTGAATTACTAAGAGAAATGCAAAATCATGCCCCAGAAAAAGAGAAACTGCAATGGGAAACAGAAGGAGCCACTCAGTACAAGAACGGACTCTATGCAGTAGAAAACAAGCCATGCGTCCCATGATCATTGTTTGAAGTAATTGCCAAATTGAGCCATGCGAGGAGCCATGTCTCAACAGAAGGGATGATCAGTACAGTACAACAAACAATGCATGTTCCCAGAGGTCTCCAAACTTACTTCAATTTTTTTTGCAGAAACTGTCTAAACTGCTGTAGACACAACTCTCAAGGCAATGAACGACCCAAGCATGGAACAAGGCAAACAGGAACATATCCCTTCGAGCTTCTGAACATGGATTTCATCAAACTGAACCAAAGTGCTGAACTCGTCGAACAAACCATTAGAACAGTAAAACTCAGACTCAGAAAAACCATGGAAGATACAGGAAAACCATGGCAAGAATGCCTGAGCCTGGTAAAAACGTACATGAGAATCATTCCAACAGCACAGGTATGCACACCATTTGAGGCAGTGAAAGACAGACCCTTCCACTTAACAATGTGGGAAAAAGATCTGGTGGTAGAAGAGAAAGGAGAAACAGAATCCCTCACTAAGTGGTTATGCAAAATGTTTCAAGAAAGAACTGTGATGAATGCAAAATAATCTGCCGACATCTTCTCTGTCCCCCACAGAGGAGGTCCTGTCCCCAGGAGACCTGGTACTGGTCAAGGTGATGAAAAGAAAGTGCTGGTCTTCTCCACGTTGGGACAGACCTCACCATGTGATTTTGGCCATCATCATCACCGCTCTGTGTTCAACCACATGGGGGGAACGTACCAGAACCTTGGTACACTCCCACTGGAGGAGAATGCCCCACTAGCTAGTTCAGGAAACAATCAGGGGCCCCCAGATCGCATCCCTTTAACCAAGACACCAATCGTCGTTCAAGTCCCTTTGCTCAGCCTACAGCTTACTCACTTGGGATTACACAGGACTGACTCCAGTTATTTTTATTGGTACCTACAAGCTCCCAGAGTCTGAGTGGTCTGGCCAGACACCTTGGACCAGGTCCTCCTCCATACAGGCTACAAAACCATCACATGGCCCCTTTCCAAAGAAGCTACCACCATGACCGCTAACTTCACCAAGTTAGCCACCACCATCAAAGATGGTAAACATATGCTAGAGCTCACGACAAATATCCAACAAAAAGGCTGCATCAACCTATGCCTCCGACCGGACCGACCAGGAAAAGGCCCCCTCTTTACTATCACCATCCGCACAACTAGTCCAGCCATGGTCCCCAAAGTCATTGGTGTGAACCCCTTCGTACAACCATCCGCCACACGCCTACTCAAAATCCGTCCGGCAGGAACACCTAAGCCTGAGTAGATACACCTTATTCTCGCCCATGTCCAAACACAGAAAGAAAACGACTACAACCCGATGATAAGGAACAGTTGGTACAGATACACCGCACTCACAGCCCGCGCCACAACCAATGAGTTGTTATGTCTGTTCCCTCATGCCTACTGCCGTAGCCCAACCACAGCTATGGTCCAACCGACAGAACGAAGAACTCGCCAACCTCACCTACAACTGTATCCTGGGTAATCTGAGAGAATCCTTCCAGCAAAGCTCGACTGCCTACATACCATGGTCCCAGTACCATTAGCAGCTACAGTCAATACCGCAACGTATGTCCAGTGCAACAACCGAACAGACTGTTATCCATCCTGTTTCAACTTCAGCGGACCGGATCCGAAGACCCCTTTGGACCAAGTTCACGTCACCAGGTGCGCCGAGATCAGACACATTCCTTCCCAATCATGGACAGTACTGGACCAAATATGGTGGCTCTGCGAATGGCAAGTGTATATGATCATCCCCACCAATACAACTGGGCTCTGTGTCCCTACATCTGCATCCGACCACACGTACGTTCTAACAGCAGACTCGATTCCAACTGTCGACGCCAACCCACATCTACCCACAAGGTGTCAACGACGGAGCTTTAATTTCTTCCCCCATGATTCAGTTTGGGGCTCGGATGTCCCCCTCTAATACAAACACTGGTCAGTCTCCTCCAAAATCATGATGGCGGTGTTCCCCAGGGTAGGAACAGCGAAGAACACCCTACGTCTGGAAACCATTGACTACAGATTCCAGGCCCGACACTAATCAATTACTTGTTGCCCTGCAAATGATTGAAACGTATGTGTCCAAAGTCTTAGGGACAACTGTCAGTTTTGGCTGTAGTTAAGACACACTCACAGGTCATTCGACTAGATATGCAGTAACATCGCAGTGAACAGGACCCCACTGTAGGAACTCTTACTGTCCACTTTGCAGTCTGGTAATACATATTTTCTATTTAAATTTATCTCACTCTTTCTTAGCCTGCTCCTGAAGTTGTATTTTCAGACCTAACAAACATTTTAGTTTTTTTGCCCTAATGTGCGTTTCATGCGCTGAAAATCACGTTTTGGCCAAGTATCATAGTTTTCACTATAACTTAACCTAACCCTAACCCTTACCATAACCCTAACCCTAACCCTAACCCTAACCCTAACCCTAACCCTAACCCTAACCCTAACCCTAACCCTAACTCTAACCCTAACCCTCCTAACCCTAACCCTCCTAACCCAAACCCTAACCCAAACCCTAACCCTAACCCAAACCCTAACCCTAACCCAAACCCTAACCCTAACCCTAACCCTAACTTCCATCACTTAGAATGATATCAAATGAAAAACCGACTTAATTTGGACGATTATACACTATATACACAGTAACTATGTGTCACTGACAGTTTGTTTCGCAGTGGGGGAACATTTCAGTTTTTATTGCCTTAATGTGCATTTCATGCACTGAAAATCACGTTTTGGCCAAGTATCATAGTTTTCACTATAACTTAATTTCTATCGCTGAGAATGATGCCAAATGAAAAACTTACTTGAATTGGACGATAATTCACTATATACACAGTAACTATGTGTCTCTGACAGTTTGTTTCGCAGCAGGGGAACATTTCAGTTTTCATTGCCTTAACGTGCGTTTCATGCGCTGAAAATCACGTTTTGGACAAGTATCATAATTTTCACTTTAACTTAATTTCTATCACTTAGAATGATGCCAAATGAAAAACTTACTTGAATTGGAAAATTATACACTATATACACAGTAACTATGTGTCTCTGACAGTTTGTTTCGCAGCAGGGGAACATTTCAGTTTTTATTGCCTTAACGTGCGTTTCATGCGCTGAAAATCACGTTTTGGCCAAGTATCATAGTTTTCACTATAACTTAAATTCTATCGCTTAGAATGATGCTAAATGCAAAACTTACTTGAATTGGACGATTTTACACTATATACACAGTAACTATGTGCCTCTGACAGTTTGTCTCGCAGCAGGGGAACATTTCAGTTTTTATTGCCTTAACGTGCGTTTCATGCGCTGAAAATCACGTTTTGGCCAAGTATCATAGTTTTCACTATAACTTAATTTCTAGCATTTAGAATGATGCCAAATGCAAAACTTACTTGAATTGGACGATTTTACACTATATACACAGTAACTATGTGCCTCTGACAGTTTGTTTCGCAGCAGGGGAACATTTCAGTTTTTATTGCCTTAACGTGCGTTTCATGCGCTGAAAATCACGTTTTGGCCAAGTATCATAATTTTCACTATAATTTAATTTCTATCACTAAGAATGATGCCAAATGAAAAACTTACTTGAATTGGACGATTTTACACTATATACACAGTAACTATGTGTCCCTGACAGTTTGTTTCGCAGCATGGGAACATTTCAGTTTTTATTGCCTTAACGTGCGTTTCATGCGCTGAAAATCACGTTTTGGCCAAGTATCATAGTTTTCACTATAACTTAATTTCTATCACTTAGAATGATGCTAAATGCAAAACTTACTTGAATTGGACGATTTTATACTATATACACAGTAACTATGTGTCTCTGACAGTTTGTTTCGCAGCCGGGGAACATTTCAGTTTTTATTGCCTTGACGTGCGTTTCATGTGCTGAAAATCACGTTTTGGCCAAGTATCACAATTTTCACTCAAACATAATTTCTATCACTTAGAATGATGCTAAATGAAAAACTTACTTAAATTGGACGATAATACACTATATACACAGTAACTATGTGTCTCTGACAGTTTGTTTCGCAGCAGGGGAACATTTCAGTTTTTATTGCCCTAATGTGCGTTTCATGCGCTGAAAATCACGTTTTGGCCAAAAATCATAGTTTTCACTATAACTTAATTTCCATCACTTAGAATGATGCTAAATGCAAAACTTACTTGAATTGGACGATTTTACACTATATACACAGTAACTATGTGTCTCTGACAGTTTGTTTCGCAGCAGGGGAACATTTCAGTTTTTATTGCCTTAACGTGCGTTTCATGCGCTGAAAATCACGTTTTGGCCAAGTATCATAATTTTCACTATAACTTAATTTCCATCACTTAGAATGATGCTAAATGCAAAACTTACTTGAATTGGACGATGTTACACTATATACACAGTAACTATGTGCCTCTGACAGTTAGTTTCGCAGCAGGGGAACATTTCAGTTTTTATTGCCTTAATGTGCGTTTCATGCGCTGAAAATCACGTTTTGGCCAAGTATCATAGTTTTCACTATAACTTAATTTCTATCACTTAGAATGAGACCAAGTGAAAAACTTACTTGAATTGGACAATTGTACACGACATACACAGTAACTATGTGTCTGACAGTTTGTTTCGCAGCAGGGGAACATTTCAGTTTTTATTGCCTTAACGTGCGTTTAATGCGCCGAAAATCACGTTTTGGCCAAGTATCATAGTTTTCACTATAACTTAATTTCTATCACTCAGAATGATGCCAAATGAAAAACTTACTTGAATTGGACGATTATACACTATATACACAGTAACTATGTAGTCATCCTTATGGCTGACATACCAGCATAAACACCCAACTGTCTGACTGAATAAAAAATCTTAGTCTTGAATGATGCCAAATGCAAAACTTACTTGAATTGGACGATTTTACACTATATACACAGTAACTATGTGCCTCTGACAGTTTGTTTCGCAGCAGGGGAACATTTCAGTTTTTATTGCCTTAACGTGCGTTTCATGCGCTGAAAATCACGTTTTGGCCAAGTATCATAATTTTCACTATAACTTAATTTCTATCACTTAGAATGATGCCAAATGAAAAACTTACTTGAATTGGACGATTTTACACAATATACACAGTAACTATGTGCCTCTGACAGCTTGTTTCGCAGCAGGGGAACATTTCAGTTTTTATTGCCTTAACGTGCGTTTAATGCGCCGAAAATCACGTTTTGGCCAAGTATCATAGTTTTCACTATAACTTAATTTCTATCATTTAGAATGATGCCAAATGAAAAACTTACTTGAATTGGACGATTATACACTATATACACAGTAACTATGTAGTCATCCTTATGGCTGACATACCAGCATAAACACCCAACTGTCTGACTGAATAAACAATCTTAGTCTTGTGATTGGGGTGACATGTCAGCACAAATACTCAACTGTCCGACACTGATCAATTACTTTTTGCCCTGCAAATGACTGAAATGTATCTGTCCAAAGTCCTAGTGACAACTGTCAGTTTTTCCTGTATTTGAGACACACACACTGGTCATTCGACTAGAGTTGCAGGAACATCGCGTTGAACAGGACCCTACTGTAGGAACTCTCACTGTCCACTTTGCAGTCTGGTAATAAACCAATTGGTCCGGGATCAATGAAAGTAGAACAATAATTAGCATATTCATTCGCTGATTAATAATGAGATGTGGGCTGGTCCAGGGCTGCTGTGAGGGGGGGTTTCTCTGGGCTCCACATCTTCCAGCCTTGAATCCACATCATCCAGACCTCTGTCTCCGCTGGTCCTATAAAGTCCTGACCCTCCGCCCTGCTCTTTGTTCCTCTGCCCTTTGAAGTCCTCCATCTGGTCTCTTATCAGTGTGGATCCCACCTTGAAATAAGAATCTCAGGAAGAGCCTTTTGTTAACATTATAGTTGAGGAGTCTCAGACCCATCCTTCTGTTCATATTGTATTTGAGTTGGGAACCAGTGGCGACTCTAAAACAAGACCGCCACAACAAAAGGAATGAGTAAAATGTGATATCAAAATGAAACAGCTATACTAAAAAGAATGAGTAAAATATGATATCAAAATGAAACAGCTATACTAAAAAGAATGAGTAAAATATGATATCAAAATGAAACAGCTATACTAAAAAGAATGAGTAAAATATGATATCAAAATGAAACAGCTATACTAAAAAGAATGAGTAAAATATGTCATATTCTACACCACTTAACGAATCATAATTAACCACGTATATGCAACTGACCTAATGGACAACCCATTGCCCCCGGACACATTGCCTATGGGGATGGATCATCATCAAAAACCCTGGATGGAGAAAAACACAACGTATATGCCGTGGTGACTCAAAAAGACAACCTCAAGACAGGACGACTCCCCGGCGACTGGTCTGCACAAGCCGCAGAAATAGTGGCACTGACAGAGGCATGTAGACTATTCCTAGAACAAGACGTGACGGTGGAAAGACACAGCCCAATCCCTGCTGAATTCCAAAGAGAAATGCAAAATCATTCCCCAGAAAAAGAGAAACTGCAATGGGAAACAGAAGGAGACACTCAACACAAGAACGGACTCTATGCAGTAGAAAATAAGCCATGCGTGACACGAACATTGTTTGAAGTAATTGCCAAATTGAGCCATGGGGTGAGCCATGTCTCAACAGGAGGGATGATCAGTACAGTACAACAAACAATGCATGTTCCCAGAGGTCTCCAAACTTCATTTTTTTTTGGCAGAAACTGTCTGAACTGCTGTAGACACAACTCTCAAGGCAACGAACGACCCAAGCATGGAACAAGGTAAATAGGAACATATCCCTTCGAGCTTCTGAACATGGATTTTATCAAACTGAACCAAAGTGCTGGACTCGTCGAACAAACCATTAGAACAGTAAAACTCAGACTCAGAAAAACCATGGAAGACACAGGAAAACCATGGCAAGAATGCCTGAGCCTGGTAGAAACGTACATGAGAATCATTCCAACAGCACAGGGATGCACACCATTTGAGGCAGTGAACGACAGACCCTTCCACTTAACAATGTGGGAAAAAGATCTGGTGGTAGAAGAGAAAGGAGAAACAGATTCCCTCACTAAGTGGTTATGCAAAATGTTCGAAGAAAGAACTGTGATGAATGCAAAATAATCTGCCGACATCTTCTCTGTCTCCCACAGAGGATGTCCTGTCCCCAGGAGACCTGGTACTCGTCAAGGTGATAAAAAGAAAGTGCTGGTCTTCTCCACGTTGGGACGCACCTCACCGTGTGATTTTGGCCACACCCACCGCCGTCGAAATCGAAGGAAGAGACACCTGGATACATCAGTCCCACAGTAAACAAAGTACAAGAATGAAGTGGCTACTCATCATCATCACCGCTCTGTGTTCAACCACATGGGGGGAATGTATCAGAACCTTGGTACACTCCCACTGGAGGAGAATGCCCCACTAGCTGGTTCAGGAAACGATCAGGGGCCCCCAGATCTGCATACCATTAACCAAGACAACAATCGTCGTTCAAGTCCCTTTGCTCAGCCTACAGTTTACTCACTTGGGATTACACAGGACTGACTCCAGTTATTTCTATTGGTACCTACAAGCTCCCAGAGTCTGAGTGGTCTGGCCAGACATCTGGGACCAGGTCCTCCTCCATATAGGCTACAAGACCATCACATGACCCCTTTCCAAAGAAGCTACCACCAAGACCGCTAACTTCACCAAGTTAGCCACCACCATCAAAGATGGTAAACATACGCAGGAGCTCACGACCAATATCCAACAGAAAGGCTGCATCAACCTATGCCTCTGACCGGACCGACCAGGAAAAGGCCCCCTCTTTTACTATGACCATCCGCACTACTAGTCCAGCCAAAGGTCCCCAAAGTGATTTGTGTGAACCCCTTCGTAAAACCATCCGCCACACGCCTACTCAAAATCCGTCCGGCAGGAACACCTAAGCCTGAGGAGATACACCTAATTCTCGCCCATGTCCAAACACACGAAGAAAACGACTACAACCCGATGATGAGGAACAGTTGATACAGATACACCGCACTCACAGCCCGCGCCACAACCAATGAGTTGTTATGTCGTTCCCTCATGCCTACTGCCGTAGTCCAACCACAGCTATGGGCCAACCGACAGAACGAAGAACTCGCCAACCTCACCTAAAACTGTATCCTGGGTAATCTGAGAGAATCCTTCCAGCAAAGCTTGACCGCCTACATACCATGGTCGCAGTACCTTTAGCAGCTACAGTCAATACCCCAACATATGTCCAGTGGAACATCCGAACAAACTGTTATCCATCCTGTTTCAACTTCAGCGGACCTGATCCGAAGACCCCTTTAGACCAAGTTCACGTCACCAGGTGCGCCGAGATCAGACACATTCCTTCCCAATCATGGACAGTACTGGACCAAATATGGTGGCTCTGGGAATGGCAAGTGTATATGATCATCCCCGCCAATACAACTGGGCTCTGTGTCCCTACATCTGCATCCGACCACACGTATGTTCTAACAGCAGACTCGATTCCAACTGTCGACGCCAACCCACATCTACCCACCAGGCGTCAATGACGGAGCTTTGATTTCTTCCCCCATGATTCAGTGTGGGGCTCGGATGTCCCCGTCGAATACAAACACTGGTCGGGCTCGGATGTCCCCGTCGAATACAAACACTGGTCAGTCTCCACCAAAATCATGATGGCGGTGTTCCCCAGGGTAGGAACAGCGAAGAACACCCTACGTCTGGAAACCATTGACTACAGATTCCAGGCCCACGACAACGCATCAGTCCGACTGCAACAAGGCTGAGAAATCCAAATAACTGCCATGACCCAGAGGATTATCCAGAATCGCCTTGCCCTCGACAGAAGAACCGCCCAGCAGGGAGGTGTGTGTGCCATGGTAGGAGACTCATGCTGCACCTTCATTCCTGCCAACGAATCCCACTCAGTCCATGATGCCTTACAAACTATGAAGAACATACCGAACGCTATGACCAAAGATCCAGTTCCACAACAAGGATGGCATGACTTGTTCCTCTCTGGCTCATCATGGACACATACTCTTTTGAAAGCCCTAGACCAGTCGTAACTGTTATTGCTCTCGTGCTTGTTGTCCTTACTTGTTGTTTGCCCTGCTTCTCAGCTTTAATCAAACGTACCATTAATCCCACAGTCGAACAAATCATGATTGTTGAAACCCAGCTAATGCTAACTCGTATTCACATGCAACAATCCATATCCCAATCTGACATTGATGCTGTGCTACTGTCTGACACTGATTAATATATCTTTGCTATTCTGAGACGCCTGGTACCCTTCCTGGTCGGTCTAAACTCCAGTTTGAAATAATTTGTGAAGAATTTTGTTCAAAAGTAGCGTCGCTAACAAACGATGTTCCGATGTGTTTATACTCACAAACAGGAGGGATATGTAAAATTAGACAAAGTATCTTTACAAATGCTTGTTCATATTGTATTAGTTTTTGTAAGTATAACAGCATTGTAGTAATCCTTATGGCTGAAATGTCAGCATAAACACCCAACTGTCTGTTTGAATAATAAAGCTTAGTCTTGTGATTGGGTTGACATGTAATCACAAATACTCAACTGTCCGACACTGATCAATTACTTTTTGCCCTGCAAATGACTGAAACGTATCTGTCCAAAGTCTTAGGGACAACTGTCAGTTTTGCCTGCATTTAAGACACACTCACTGGTCATTCGACTAGAATTGCAGTAACATCGCGTTGAACAGGACCCCACTGCAGGAACTCTCACTGTCCACTTTGCAGTCTGGTAATACATATTTTCTTTTTATATTTATCTCACTCTTTCTTAGCCTGCTCCTGAAGTTGTATTTTCAGCCCTAACAAACATTTCAGGTTTTTTTTGCCTTAGTGCTTTTCATGCGCTGAAAATAACGTTTTGGCCAAGTATGGTAATTTTCATTATAACTTAATTTCTATCACTTAGAATGATGCGAAATGAAAAAAAGTACTTGGATTGGACAATTTTACACTATATACAAAGTAACTATGTGTCTCTGACGATTTGTTTGGCAGCAGGGGAACACTTCAGTTTTTATTGCCTTAATGTGCTTTTCATGCACTGAAAATCATGTTTTGGCCGAGAATGATAGTTTTCATTATAACTTATTTTCTATCACTAAGAATGAAAAAAAAAATGAAAATCTTACTTGAATTGGACGATTTTACACTATATACACAGTAACTATGTGTCTCTGACAGTTTGTTTCGCAGCGGGGGAACATTTCAGTTTTTATTGCCTTAATGTGCTTTTCATGCGCTGAAAATCGCGTGTTGGCCAAGTATAATAGTTTTCACTATAATTTAATTTCTATCACTTAGAATGATGCTAAATGAAAAACTTACTTGAATTGGACGATTATACACTATATACACAGTAACTATGTGTCTCTGACAGTTTGTTTCGCAGCGGGGGAACATTTCAGTTTTTATTGCCTTAATGTGCATTTCATGCGCTGAAAATCACGTTTTGGCCAAGTATCATAGTTTTCACTATAACTTAATTTCTATCACTTAGAATGATGCCAAAGGCAAAACCTACTTGAATTGGACGATTATACACTATATACACAGTATCTATGTGTCTCTGACAATTTGTTTGGAAGCAGGGGAACATTTCAGTTTTTATTGCCCTAATGTGCGTTTCATGCGCTGAAAATCACCTTTTGGCCAAGTATCATAGTTTTCACTATAACTTAATTTCTATCACTTAGAATGATGCCAAATGAAAAACGTACTTGAATTGGACGATTATACACTATATACACATTAACTATGTGTCTCTGACAGTTTGTTTCGCAGCAGGGGAACATTTCAGTTTTTATTGACTTAAAGTGCTTTTCATGCGCTGAAAATCACGTTTTGGCCAAGTATCATAGTTTTCACTATGAATTAATTTCTATCACTCAGAATGATAACAAATGAAAAACTTACTTGAATTGGACGATAATACACTATATACACAGTAACTATGTGTCTCTGACAGTTTGTTTCGCAGCGGGGGAACATTTCAGTTTTCATTGCCTTAATGTGCATTTCATGCGATGAAAATCACGTTTTGGCCAAGTATCATAGTTTTCACTATAAATTAATTTCTATCACTCAGAATAATGCCAAAGAAAAACCTACTTGAATTGGACGATTATACACTATATACACAGTAACTATGTGTCTCTGACAGTTTGTTTGGAAGCAGGGGAACATTTCAGTTTTTATTGCCTTAACGTGCGTTTCATGCGCTGAAAATGACGTTTTGGCCAAGTATCATAGTTTTCACAATAACTTAATTTCTAGCCATTAGAATGATTTAAAATGAATAACTTACTCGAATTGGACGATTTCACACTATATACACTGTAACTAAGTGTCTCTGACAGTTTGTTTGGCAGCAGGGGAACATTTCAGTTTTTATTGCCTTAATGTGCTTTTCATGCGCTGAAAATCATGTTTTGGCCAAGTATCATAGTTTTCATTATAACTTAATATTAGAATGATGCCAAATTAAAAACTTATTAAATTATAAAATTTGATGATATTACACTATGTATAGAGAGACATTTGTGTCTCTGACAGTTTTACACAGTTTTATAAGTTATGACTCCAGACTCTTAATTTACAATTCTGCCTTTATGGATACATTGGATCACCACCCCCTGAGTGGATCACTTACCACTCACTGTCTTGCACTTACCTTCATTCAGCATTGTTGGGTTTATTCTGTTTTATTATTATAATAGTTATATTAATTCATTTCTTTATTAAATCATTCTCTTTCTTTTCTTTGTATTAATTCATTACTTTGTTAAATCATTCTCTTTCTGTTTTTCAAAAGTGTTAAGGTCACACCAAGTCATCTTTAACCTAGACAGCCTGTTCCAGGATGGTTATACAAACAATCCACCCAATCTGGGTCCTTGAGATTTGGTGGGCCCTTGGTGACGAGGACAGGGCTATTCGGACAATAACAAGAATATTGTTATCGTTATGTAACCGTACACTTCGGGTTTTTCTGTATGTAACGATTATATGATTATGATTATATTATATGATTCTTAGGTCAAGGAGGTTGTATAATTACTCTAATCAAAATGTTGTTAGGTCTAGTCCCTGTTTTTGTTATTAGTAAAATACTTTGATTGTTATTGTAGTCCCAGATGTTGTTTTTACTCATACGTGATGGAATGATCAACAACTCTGTAACTTGTGACCATAAGAATGGGACGAAAACGTCTATTCGAGGAGACGTTCGGAAGTTGTAAGGGACACTTGCTGTAATGCTCCCCTCCGGAGGCTTTTTATCTGTTGTATCCATTTCTATTTAATTAAATGTCAATAATTGAATAAGATGTCTTCCTGCAGTTATTGATAATTACGGACGAAGGTAATTATTAATGAACCTGACATTTTGGTCCTTCGAGCCATGGAGGTCAATATACCGGAGCGAGAACCCAGGCGCTGCTGTTCGACATCTGGTAAGTGACCGTGCGCACGGCGTCTTCAAAACCCTTGGTGGGCCGGAGTTTTCGACGGGGGCGCCTGGATTCTCGGCGGTTGAAGACTTTTCCTGCTGGAGGGAGACATCTGATGGATCTCGGGTAAGTCCACATTAATGTCTGCATGTTGTGAAGGTGTTTCCAAATGCGTTAAAGGGACATTGTATGTGAGGCCCATTGTTGGGCTGGTTTCGCGTCCTGGGTGACGGCGATAAAACCCTGTGTTTATACTAGTCAATGGCAGGTACGGTGGGGCACTTTGCTGGAAAGTGTCCTGTGTCTCAGGGGTAGGCACGAATATATTGTACTAGAGGTACAATATTGGGGCCGGGGAGTGTCCTGTGTCTAAAGGGTAGGCACGAATATACGTTGTATGTTGTTTGTGTGGTTTCTGCAGTAAAATTAAGATAAGCCTAGGAAATACAGTCGAAGGAGTGATAATAATAAAAATAGATATAATAAAGTTAACTGTGTGAGGCACACGAACTCACTACAAAAAAGTAAAATATGGGAAACACGTGTTGTAAGGCGGGTTTGGATGACGATCCAAAAAATACGTCTAACTTGTAAGGATTGGAAAAAATTGGAAAGACAAAGCGCTTTAAAAATATTACACAGCTATATTTATGGATAAATAAATATGGGTTTGCTGGCCAGCTTAAAATGCATAAAATGCAGGATAATATATGCACTAATGCATAGAGGTAATATACATATATAAATAATATGTGAGTGGATAAAAGTGTAACAGCTTGTTCCACAGACACTAATGGAGGTAATATACATATATAAATAATATGTGAGTGGATAAAAGTGTAACAGCTTGTTCCACAGACACTAATGGCGAAATAAGGCCGGGGAGAAGTTAAAAAATACTATTTTGGGAAAATAGTGGGGGCTCCCTCGGATAACGGGGATATATTTAAGACCGTGGCGGCGGGAAAGTACTGTTTGGTAAGGAAAAAATAGCGGGGCCTCCTCGGCTGACGGGGAAAATATTTACCGAGATAGGTGACGGGCGCGGAGGAAGTTTAACAAAAAATAAAGGGAGCTAGAAAATTAATGGGGACACTGGTATTTGATTTGGTTAATCCGGGTATGACGTTTTGTGATCACAATAATTGGGTTTTTTGTGATGCTTGGGCTTGTATAACAACGATTAGAATGGTTATTTCCAAGTGCTGGTGGTGCTTTGTTAATATAACCTATATGTACTGTCAATTTACAGCAATGTGATGGCTTATTGCAGCTTGGTTTTTCATCCCGTCCGCTAACGGGAAGATGGTGTTTAAAAAAAGACAAAAGAATATATACAAAATGATCATTTAAATTTTAGCAGGGAATGTCACTTGTGTTTTTATTATGCTCTAGACTTGCCAAAAAATGTGTCAACTGCGGGGGAAGCGTTTCTGGTGCAGCGGCTGCTGATTAGATGGGAGTGAAACATGTGGGCCGCGGGGCAGACTATTTAACTGTGTTGGGCTTTCGGGAGCGTTCGGACCGTGTAAACGACTAAAATTTTGTGATCCCTTCCGTGAAGACATTATAATAATAATAATTGGCCTTGGGGGTGCTGAAGCAAACTTGAGGGCAGAAAATGGGTTTTTGCCATATTGTTGTGCTTGCAGCATACATATTCTGGATATATGGGGTCTTGGAAAAATATTGTGATGTAGTTGAATATCGGAAGAGGGGTTAATTTGACGTTTTAATGGTTGTCTTCTCTAAAAAGCGTTGTATTTGGGCACAGGGAAAAAGCTGGTTTGTAAACATAAGATAACAATGCTGTTTTCGCAGCAAGAGTGGAGGTCATAGTTAACGGCTAATTGCGTTTTCTGTTTGGACTTTTCAGAATAAGAACAATACATGGGCTGCAAGAAATGCAAGGTTATGCGAATGCTTTCGCATTGATATTTTGGGTTTTAAAATGAAATGTATTAAGAGGATAGAAAAAATCTGTTCAGTAAAAGGTTGATTTGGTAAAAAGCTTTGGATTTGGGAAATAGACCAAAATAGTCATTTTTGAGCAATTGTGGATTTCAAAGGGCTCTTAGTTAAAGGAAACTAGCTTTTGGAGGATAAAATAATATTAATACTATTTCAGAATTTTTTGATTATTCAAAATACTTTAATCCAGGAGGTTGGCTGTTTAAAAGAAAAAAAGGCCAGGATGACAAAATTTACAATATTATGGTATATTGGTGACGATAAGGTTTTTAAAATATTAAAGTTTGTAATTAGGAATTGTCTAACAAAAGGTTGATTTGTCTCATTTAATTGTTGTAGATTTTTGTTTTGGTAACAGGCTATGGGAAATGACTTTTGTCTTAAGTAAACATCATATGAGGTGATTTACAAAGTATATAGTAGGTATTGAATTATTTGGCTGATTAACGACATCAGATGGGAAATTTACAATACAATAGTGGCATGATAAAATTCATGGCATTCATCCAAATAATTAGGTGAATTGTAAATAAAATAATTGGTTTAGGATGAGCATATTTTCCCTAAGAATGGAGTAACATGGAATGTTTTTCAAAGTGCACTTGAAAGAACATTGTCTGTTGTCCTGGCGGGAGGAAATATGCTTTGTCACAGGTCATATTGATGACTTTAAGGATATTACGGATTGGATAAGCATTGGTCAATTGATACAACCAAATAACGTTGCTTTTACGGCATTAAGGGCATGCAAATTGGTGAGAACTTTAGCAACGATGGGGTTAATACGCCTGAATGTTACAGTGATAACGAGTGACAATAACAAGCTTAGATAAGGGAGGGAAAGGAGAAATTCTCCAAATTCCAGAATCTGGCTTAGAAACAGGTTATGTTAGTCGTTTTGGGTTTTTGACAGGATGTGGTAGTACATTAATTCTGGGAAATTTTGGGAAATTGGGGACCCCATATCTAAAACAAGTTTGAGACAAATGTGTAAATAGGCTCTATTTGGCGCTGGATGCACGAATTCTAGTGGGGCCTTTCATGTTTTGAAACAAGTGACGCTTTAGGTAGATGGGTTGTCTATGAACAAAATGGGATGGGGGAAATTCGCTTACAAATTCGGCGTGTTATCTTGGTTCATAGAATTTGGAGTCAAGGCGACGTAATAAAGGCCATAGGCGTCATGTTGTATAAAATAGGCGTGGATGAATTAGTTTTACAAATGGGGGAGATTATCTTATCACCTGAAACAAGTAGAAACAAAATTGGATGGCCGCATTAAAAGGTGATTGGCATGCTATTAAAGGGAATTGGGATTTTCAAAAAACCTGATAGGGGGCCATCAGGTCATGGCGGCTGTAAAAAATAAAAACTTTAGATGTGAAACTATTCCCACCTCAATTCGGGGAACAAACAGGTAAACTGATAGCATTAAAAAGGATATAACTTTGTGTGAAACTTGAAGGAAATTTTTTACAAACGGTTAAAAGGCTAGAGTGGGGGTGTGTATATTAAAGGATCTACTAATGAATGCGGGGTGGATCCAGACCTTCCGGAATGTGGGGTATTCATGGCATCCTCGAGAATTTGTGGATTTTCTCCGGGTACTCCAGTTTACTCCCACAAAATGAAATTATGGATGCTAGACTGGTTGAACACACTAAATTCTTCTGTTTATGAGTGTGAGCGTGAATGATAGTTTGTCTTTTTGTGTTTTTTGATTGGCAGACCACCGAGACATAATCTATCAATAAAAGATCAATAAAGCTTGAGTCAAGGGAAGACCTATGTCTCGACAAGGGGGAGGTGGCCTTGCTACAACGGCACTACAAGGCTTAGGGTTTAAATCTATATGCATACCCACATATCCATTTCAAAAAATACATATAGATTTTATTTTATTTTTATTAGATCATATGGATATCATTCCACGATATGGAATTCCAGAAACTATTTATAGTGATAATGGCTCCCATTTTGTTAATATAATAGTTGTCTACCATCCACAATTGGCGGACCTTATATGAAGTCCTGTTTGGTAGACCTTACAAATTGTTATTATTCACTACACAATGACAATTGGATGATGAGGCGAATCTATCAGAGAAAAAAAAAACGCACACACCAAATTTAGACTATCAGAGGGAGATTTTGCTTGTCAACAGGAAACGGACGAAGCGACGGTGATTCTTGAAGACTGGATGCTGATAAGCAGCATAAAAGAAGAAACATCGGAGCAACGCAAAGTGGGAGGGTCCTTGTTACTGAAAGGGGACACGGATGCACCTTTCCCACAGTAAGAAGGTTGTCTAAATTGAAACGTTTCAAGAGGAAAACTCCCTAAATAATTGACAAAAAGTCATGTTGAAAACAATTATTGCTTTTGGGGCAATGAGATTAATGATGATTGTGATTCTATTCCTTTCCACAGTAGGGTTGTTTTCTCCAGTTGGAGAAAAAGGCGGAGGCGTTTCAATTGAGGATACACCTTCTTACGGGAGGGTAAACCGAGAAACATACACATTTACATTTAATTAACATTACCTACTAAATCAAATTTCCAAATTGAAAATATATATTTGGACTCGGCGACGTCCCGGTTGCCATACAAAAAGAGATGGTGGGAAATATGTGTGGTACATTAACAGCAAAAAATTGAAGATTGGGAAAAGCCTTGTTGCAGAAATTGGTCAAGATTGGAAAGCTTGGACTGACATATTAACCTGTGAAATTTATTTCTGAAACAGGGATTTCCCAAACGGGGGATAATTGGGCGCTGTTAATGGAGTGTAAAGAAGGCAAGCACTAGGTGGAGCTACTTTGGTAAAAGGGTGGTCTCAATTGAAACATTGAGGGGACGGGTAAGATAAACTTTCTGACTTAATAAAATACGGGAAACACCAATATTAATTGAAAAGATTATTGCTCAGCAAGCAATACCATAAAACTATAGGGAACTCTTTTATATTGGGTTTGACGTCTCCATATGGTTTCAATTGAGACTAAACCATCTTACAAAGGATTAGGATAACCTACCAGACAAGAGAAAATACGATGGGGTCTAACAACTCCCTCAATCACCATTCTTTTGGGGAAAAGTGTTTTTACAAATGAAAAAACGTGTCCTACTTGGCAAGAAAGAAAAAAATATTGAAACAGTGTTTATCTTGTTACGCAGTAAATAGGAAGTCAATTTTTCCACTGTTTAATCATTTTACCTGCTTAAACCTTACAGGGCATGGTCTGAAGCTGGGGGCGATAAATGAGACGTGGTGTACCGGCGTTCTAAAACAAACTACACCCCTGATACCACGTTCTGGCCTATGGTGGCGGGGTGGTAGATAAATTATACGACTCCTGCCGAAACGCGGCAGGACTAGGTACTTTGGTCTCACTGCTCTTACCGATGTCTGTTTTTCCATCCACAGTGGAGGAGATACAATTGGCGGCTCATAATTCGGAGGTGAAGGGTCGACCCTCCCGACATCGTCGAGAGGCATGGAGGGAAGGAGATCCAACATACATTGATGCGATTGGCATCCCCCGGGGCGTACCAGATGAGTATAAGCTGGCTAATCAGATCGCAGCAGGTTGGGAGTCTATCTTCCTTCTAATCACCCCAAACAAAAATGTGGATAGAATAAATTACTTACATTACAATGTTCAAAACTTGGAAATTATACTGAACAGGGATTTGTGGCCATGAAGGAACAACTGGCAGCTACCAGTCTGATGGCGTTCCAGAATCGCATAGCGGTGGATATGATCCTTGAAACAGGGGGCGTGTGTGCAATGTTTGGAAAACAATGTTGCACCTTCATACCGAACAACGCGTCACCCAGTGGATCTCTCACCAGGGCCATTACTGGCCTGCAAACACTGAACCGCAATATGCAAGAGCACTCTGGAGTAGATACGTCCGCATTGTCAGATTGGTGGGATAAGACCTTTGGAAAATCTAAAGATTTGGACTATAGGCACAATTACCGCTATCCTAACATTGTGTGGGTGATGTAGTATCCCCTGTTTGCGCTCCTTGCTAAGCCGACTTATAACTACTGCAATGGCCCCTACAAATTCTAAAGTACATGAGTTGTATCTTATGGGACGGTTTGGGGAAAGCAGTGAGGTCCAGGAGTACGGTAAATCCGAGGACCAATTGGACGAATATAATTATGTTTTTTCTCTTTCAGACCAGCCATGGGAGTAAGGAGTAGGCGGATAAAATCGCAGTCACCGACATTTCCATTTAGTGATTACTAAGAAATGACTAATAACATACATATTATAAAAACGGGGGAATGTTGGGTTTATTCTGTTTTATTATTATAATAGTTATATTAATTCATTTCTTTATTAAATCATTCTCTTTCTTTTCTTTGTATTAATTCATTACTTTGTTAAATCATTCTCTTTCTGTTTTTCAAAAGTGTTAAGGTCACACCAAGTCATCTTTAACCTAGACAGCCTGTTCCAGGATGGTTATACAAACAATCCACCCAATCTGGGTCCTTGAGATTTGGTGGGCCCTTGGTGACGAGGACAGGGCTATTCGGACAATAACAAGAATATTGTTATCGTTATGTAACCGTACACTTCGGGTTTTTCTGTATGTAACGATTATATGATTATGATTATATTATATGATTCTTAGGTCAAGGAGGTTGTATAATTACTCTAATCTAAATGTTGTTAGGTCTAGTCCCTGTTTTTGTTATTAGTAAAATACTTTGATTGTTATTGTAGTCCCAGATGTTGTTTTTACTCATACGTGATGGAATGATCAACAACTCTGTAACTTGTGACCATAAGAATGGGACGAAAACGTCTATTCGAGGAGACGTTCGGAAGTTGTAAGGGACACTTGCTGTAATGCTCCCCTCCGGAGGCTTTTTATCTGTTGTATCCATTTCTATTTAATTAAATGTCAATAATTGAATAAGATGTCTTCCTGCAGTTATTGATAATTACGGACGAAGGTAATTATTAATGAACCTGACAAGCATGTAGATGTCAGATCAACTTGTAGCTAATGTCTATTCATATTACCTCACCCGAAGTTATTACACAGAAGGGATTGTGTTTTGTTACCCCAAGTTTAGAGTCCCAACGGATGTGGGAAACTTACAGCGTCTGTCTGCCAGAGAGCAGCAGCTGGAACCGATTGTGACCAGGGTGGCATGGGTCCCTGATCATGTCCCTGGCTCTGCTGAGGTAACGAGGGCTGGCAATGTCTTCCAGTGAGGGCAGAGTAGCCGACGATCTTCTGCGTAGTGGTGATACCTTTCTAAATAGCTTTTTTGTCTGCTGCCGTTCTTTCCGCGTACCACCAAATGTGTTTTTTATGCGCTGATAAGCACATTTTGGTCGAATATTAAAGTTTCCAAGTGTGCACTTGACCCTGGATGACCTGGAGAGTGACAGTTACTCCTGAAGTTGAACCTTTTTTTCATCCCACAATTCAAGGAAACAATTGCAAACGCAAATGCATGTTTTTGACACTATTTCTGGTGGGAAATAGTCTCAGAACATCCCTGGATCTTTATTCTTACAGAGAATAGTGAAAATACATCCACCCACACAATCGACACTAATTGTGGGTAAAGCACCAACCAGAACCGACTGGGCCTGGTTCTAAACAACCACTTGTAAATAAAGTGCCCAAATTGAGGTCATTGATTAGGGCATAACAGAACTTCTGAACATCCCTAGAATATTATTTTTATAAAGAATAATCAAAAATACATCCCCATAATCATTGGACACAATTTCTGGGTAAAAACACGAACCAGAACCGACTGGGCCTGGTTCTAATACAACCACTACTTTAACTGCAAAAAGCCTGTTTTGGACACTGTTTGTGGTGGGAAATAGCTCCAGAATCATCCTGGATCATTATTGTTATACAAAATAGTGAAAATACATCCACTCACACAATAAACACAAATTCTGGGTAAAAGCACCAACCAAAACCGACTGGGCCTGTTTCTAAACCACCACTTGTGAATAAAGTGACCAAATGAAAGTAATTCATTCGGGCATAACAGAACTTCTGAACATCGCTAGATGATTATTTCTATACAAAATAGTCAAGTATACATCCCCATCATAATTGGACACAAGTTCCGTATACAAACACCCACCAGAACCGACTGGACCCTGTTATAATGCAACCACTATTTTGTATCGCCTGTTTTGGACACTTTTTATGGTGGGAAATAGCTCCAGAATCACCTAGAATGATGCCAATGAAAGACTTACATGGATAGGACGATTTTACACTATATACACAGGAACTATGTGTCTCTGACAGTGCGTTGGCAGCAGGGGAACGTTTCAGTTTTTATTGCCTTAATGTGCTTTTCATGGCCTGATAATCACGTTTTGGCAAAGTATGATAGTTTTCATTGTAACTTAATTTCTATCACTTTGAACGATGCCAAATAAAAAACTTACTTGAATTGGACGATTTTACACTATATACACAGTAACTGTGTCTCTGACAGTTTTTTTGGCAGCAGGGGAATATGTAAGATTAGACAAAGTATCTTTGCAAATACTTGTTCATTTGTATAAGTTTTTGTGAGTATAACAGCATTGTAGTCATCCTTACAGCTGACATGTCAGCATAAACACCCAACTGTCTGACTGAATAAACAATCTTAGTTTTGTGATTGGGGTGACATGTCAGCACAAATACTCAACTGTCTGACACTGATCAATTACTTTTTGCCCTGCAAATGACTGAAATGTATCTGTCCAAAGTCCTAGTGACAACTGTCAGTTTTTTCCTGTATTTAAGACACACACACTGGTCATTCGACTAGAGTTTCAGGAACATCGCGTTGAACAGGACCCTACTGTAGGAACTCTCACTGTCCACTTTGCAGTCTGGTAATAAACTAATTGGTCCGGGACCAATGAAAGTAGAACAAGAATTAGCAAGGGCTTTATAGTCTTGGTCTGTTAATAGAGTCAGGGACTTAACTATGACAAAGTCAGGGACTTTTGGTCTTTGTGTGTTCAGAGATATTGGGTTAATCACAAAGTGGAGATCAATTTCGGGTAATTTAGAAAATAATTGTTGTTTAAACTATTAAGTAAGTGATTAATATGGGTCAAGAAGCAACAAAAGGGATGGGTTTATTGTCAGACTGCAAAATGAAAATCGGAGAGTTACCGGGACGAGATATCATGGTCCAGCTTGGGCTAAGCCTAGTGGCCACCCAAAATGGCCTCCGACCCAGGGAATTACAGACCAAAAATATCTTCCACACCACCACATCTAACAGCTTCTACTCTCTCGACATTGTCGGGAATGATTCTGCCAAGGTAGCTGAAAGTCTAAGAGAACAGTCTGAAGATATCTGCCCAGCAGCACCAGGACAGGAACAACAAACATGGCCATTACATGTCACCCTGAAGTTCATGGGAGACCGGACGACAAGTGGTTAAACCAATTCTCACAGTTGCCCACTCAACGAATCATAATTAACCACGTATATGCAACTGACCTAATGGACAACCCATTGCCCCCCGGACACATTGCCTATGGGGATGGATCATCATCAAAAACCCTGGATGGAGAAAAACACAACGTATATGCCGTGGTGACTCAAAAAGACAACCTCAAGACAGGACGACTCCCCGGCGACTGGTCTGCACAAGCCGCAGAAATAGTGGCACTGACAGAGGCATGTAGACTATTCCTAGAACAAGACGTGACGGTGGAAAGACACAGCCCAATCCCTGCTGAATTCCTAAGAGAAATGCAAAATCATGCCCCAGAAAAAGAGAAACTGCAATGGGAAACAGAAGGAGCCACTCAGTACAAGAACGGACTCTATGCAGTAGAAAACAAGCCATGCGTCCCACGATCATTGTTTGAAGTAATTGCCAAATTGAGCCATGGGAGGAGCCATGTCTCAACAGAAGGGATGATCAGTACAGTACAACAAACAATGCATGTTCCCAGAGGTCTCCAAACTTACTTCAATTTTTTTTGCAGAAACTGTCTAAACTGCTGTAGACACAACTCTCAAGGCAATGAACGACCCAAGCATGGAACAAGGCAAACAGGAACATATCCCTTCGAGCTTCTGAACATGGATTTCATCAAACTGAACCAAAGTGCTGGACTCGTTGAACAAACCATTAGAACAGTAAAACTCAGACTCAGAAAAACCATGGAAGATACAGGAAAACCATGGCAAGAATGCCTGAGCCTGGTAAAAACGTATATAAGAATCATTCCAACAGCACAGGGATGCACACCATTTGAGGCAGTGAAAGACAGACCCTTCCACTTAACAATGTGGGAAAAAGATCTGGTGGTAGAAGAGAAAGGAGAAACAGAATCCCTCACTAAGTGGTTATGCAAAATGTTCCAAGAAAGAACTGTGATGAATGCAAAATGATCTGCCGACATCTTCTCTGTCTCCCACAGAGGAGGTCCTGTCCCCAGGAGACCTGGTACTGGTCAAGGTGATGAAAAGAAAGTGCTGGTCTTCTCCACGTTGGGACGGACCTCACCGTGTGATTTTGGCCATCATCATCACCGCTCTGTGTTCAACCACATGGGGGGAACGTACCAGAACCTTAGTACACTCCCACTGGAGGAGAATGCCCCACTAGCTAGCTTTCAGGAAACAATCAGGGGCCCCCAGATCTGCATCCCATTAACCAAGACACCAATCGTCGTTCAAGTCCCTTTGCTCAGCCTACAGCTTACTCACTTGGGATTACACATGACTGACTCCAGTTATTTTTATTGGTACCTACAAGCTCCCAGAGTCTGAGTGGTCTGGCCAGACACCTTGGACCAGGTCCTCCTCCATACAGGCTACAAAACCATCACATTGCCCCTTTCCAAAGAAGCTACCACCATGACCGCTAACTTCACCAAGTTAGCCACCACCATCAAAGATGGTAAACATATGCTAGAGCTCACGACCAATATCCAACAAAAAGGCTGCATCAACCTATGCCTCCGACCGGACCGACCAGGAAAAGGCCCCCTCTTTACTATCACCATCCGCACTACTAGTCCAGCCATGGTCCCCAAAGTGATTGGTGTGAACCCCTTCGTAAAACCATCCGCCACACGCCTACTCAAAATCCGTCCGGCAGGAACACCTAAGCCTGAGTAGATACACCTTATTCTCGCCCATGTCCAAACACAGGAAGAAAACGACTACAACCCGATGATGAGGAACAGTTGGTACAGATACACCGCACTCACAGCCCGCGCCACAACCAATGAGTTGTTATGTCTGTTCCCTCATGCCTACTGCCGTAGCCCAACCACAGCTATGGTCCAACCGACAGAACGAAGAACTCGCCAACCTCACCTACAACTGTATCCTGGGTAATCTGAGAGAATCCTTCCAGCAAAGCTCGACCGCCTACATACCATGGTCGCAGTACCATTAGCAGCTACAGTCAATACCGCAACGTATGTCCAGTGCAACAACCGAACAGACTGTTATCCATCCTGTTTCAACTTCAGCGGACCGGATCCGAAGACCCCTTTGGACCAAGTTCACGTCACCAGGTGCGCCGAGATGAGACACATTCCTTCCCAATCATGGACAGTACTGGACCAAATATGGTGGCTCTGCAAATGGCAAGTGTATATGATCATCCCCACCAATACAACTGGGCTCTGTGTCCCTACATCTGCATCCGACCACACGTACGTTCTAACAGCAGACTCGATTCCAACTGTCGACGCCAACCCACATCTACCCACTAGGCGTCAACGACGGAGCATTGATTTCTTCCCGCATGATTCAGTTTGGGGCTCGGATGTCCCCCTCTAATACAAACACTGGTCAGTCTCCTCCAAAATCATGATGGCGGTGTTCCCCAGGGTAGGAACAGCGAAGAACACCCTACGTCTGGAAACCATTGACTACAGATTCCAGGCCCGACACTAATCAATTACTTGTTGCCCTGCAAATGATTGAAACGTATGTGTCCAAAGTCTTAGGGACAACTGTCAGTTTTGGCTGTAGTTAAGACACACTCACTGGTCATTCGACTAGAGTTGCAGTAACATCGCAGTGAACAGGACCCCACTGTAGGAACTCTCACTGTCCACTTTGCAGTCTGGTAATACATATTTTCTATTTAAATTTATCTCACTCTTTCTTAGCCTGCTCCTGAAGTTGTATTTTCAGACCTAACAAACATTTCAGTTTTTTTGCCCTAATGTGCGTTTCATGCGCTGAAAATCACGTTTTGGCCAAGTATCATAGTTTTCACTATAACTTAACCTAACCCTAACCCTAACCCTTACCATAACCCTAACCCTAACCCTAACCCTAACCCTAACCCTCCCTAACCCAAACCCTAACCCTAACCCAAACCCTAACCCTAATTTCCATCATTTAGAATGATATCAAATGAAAAACCGACTTAATTTGGACGATTATACACTATATACACAGTAACTATGTGTCACTGACAGTTTGTTTCGCAGCGGGGGAACATTTCAGTTTTTATTGCCTTAATGTGCATTTCATGCGCTGAAAATCACGTTTTGGCCAAGTATCATAGTTTTCACTATAACTTAATTTCTATCACTTAGAATGATGCCAAATGAAAAACTTACTTGAATTGGACGATAATACACTATATACACAGTAACTATGTGTCTCTGACAGTTTGTTTCGCAGCAGGGGAACATTTTAGTTTTTATTGCCTTAACGTGCGTTTCATGCGCTGAAAATCACGTTTTGGCCAAGTATCATAGTTTTCACTATAACTTAATTTCTAGCACTTAGAATGATGCCAAATGCAATACTTACTTGAATTGGACGATTTTACACTATATACACAGTAACTATGTGTCTCTGACAGTTTGTTTCGCAGCAGGGGAACATTTCAGTTTTTATTGCCTTAACGTGCTTTTCATGCGCTGAAAATCACGTTTTGGCCAAGTATCTTAGTTTTCACTATAACTTAATTTCTATCGCTTAGAATGATGCTAAATGCAAAACTTACTTGAATTGGACGATTTTATACTATATACACAGTAACTATGTGCCTCTGACAGTTTGTTTCGCAGCCGGGGAACATTTCAGTTTTTATTGCCTTAACGTGCGTTTCATTTGCTGAAAATCACGTTTTGGCCAAGTATCACAATTTTCACTATAACTTAATTTCTATCACTTAGAATGATGCTAAATGAAAAACTTACTTGAATTGGACGATAATACACTATATACACATTAACTATGTGTCTCTGAAAGTTTGTTTCGCAGCAGGGGAACATTTCAGTTTTTATTGCCTTAATGTGCGTTTCATGCGCTGAAAATCACGTTTTGGCCAAGTATCATAGTTTTCACTATAACTTAATTTCTAGCACTTAGAATGAGGCCAAATGAAAAACTTACTTGAATTGGACAATTGTACACTACATACACAGTAACTATGTGTCTCTGACAGTTTGTTTCGCAGCAGGGGAACATTTCAGTTTTTATTGCCTTAACGTGCGTTTCATGCGCTGAAAATCACGTTTTGGGCAAGTATCATAATTTTCACTATAACTTAATTTCTATCACTTAGAATGATGCTAAATGCAAAACTTACTTGAATTGGACGATTTTACACTATATACACAGTAACTATGTGCCTCCGACAGTTTGTTTCGCAGCCGGGCAACATTTCAGTTTTTATTGCCTTAACGTGCGTTTCATGTGCTGAAAATCACGTTTTGGCCAAGTATCAAAATTTTCAATATAACTTAATTTCCATCACTTAGAATGATGCTAAATGCAAAACTTACTTGAATTGGACGATTTTACACTATATACACAGTAACTATGTGTCTCTGACAGTTTGTTTGGCAGCAGGGGAACATTTCAGTTTTTATTGCCTGAATGTGCTTTTCATGCGCTGAAAATCATGTTTAGGCCAAGTATCATGGTTTTCATTATAACTTAATATCTAGCCATTAGAATGATGCCAAATTTAAAAACTTATTAAATTATAAAATTTGATGATATTACACTATATATAGAGAGACATTTGTGTCTCTGACAGTTTTACACAGTTTTACAAGTTATGACTCCAAACTCTTAATTTACAATTCTGCCTTTATGGATACATTGCATCACCACCCCCTGAGTGGATACCTTACCTCTCACTGTCTTTCACTTACCTTCATTCAGCATGTAGGTGTCAGATCACCTTGTACCTAATGTCTATTCATATTACCTCACCCGAAGTTATTACACAGAAGGGATTGTGTTATGTTACCCCAAGTTTAGAGTCCCAACGGATGTGGGAAACTTACAGCGTCTGTCTGCCAGAGAGCAGCAGCTGGAACCGATTGTGACCAGGGTGGCATGGGTCCCTGATCATGTCCCTGGCTCTGCTGAGGTAACGAGGGCTGGCAATGTCTTCCAGTGAGGGCAGAGTAGCCGACGATCTTCTGCGTAGTGGTGATACCTTTCTAAATAGCCTTTTTGTCTGCTGCCGTTCTTTCCGGGTACCACCAAATGTGCTTTTTATGCGCTGATAAGCACATTTTGGTCGAATATGAAAGTTTCCAAGTGTGCACTTGACCCTGGATGACCTGGAGAGTGACAGTTACTCCTGAAGTTGAACCTTTTTTTCATCCCACAATTCAAGGAAACAATTGCAAACCCTGTTAGCCAGCCTTTCTTATATTTCGCGAGGCGACCAAACAATTGCAAGGCCAACTAGTTAGTCTTTCTTACATTCCACGATCTTTATTCAATTGTAAAACCAGTTTGGCTAGTCTACCTTGCATTCTACGATCTTATCAAACAAAGGTAAAACCAGTATGACCACATGGTGCGACAAGAATAAACAATTATTAAGCCAGTTAGCCAGTCCATCCCACAATTCCCTTCTTTTGTGTCTGTGAAAATATCGAAATATTGAAATGGCTGTTTCCATGAGCCAGAGAAGAACCAGTCAAGCCATTCTCGTTGTGGAACCGAATCTCCGGTCACAGCTCTCTGCATGTTCCTAATAGCCTGCAGGGCATCATGGACCGAGCAGGACATGCCGGCAGGGATGAAGGGGCAGCACGAGTCTCCCACCATGGCACACACACAGCCCCGCTGGGTGGCCACTCCGTCAAGAGCAGGGCAGCCCTGGAAAATCACCTGGGCCATGGCGGCTACCCAGCCTGACTGATGCGCCGACACAGGCCCGGAACCTGCCTTCAATGGTCTTCAAATGCAGGGCGTTCCTTGCCGCTCCCACTCAAGGGAACTGAGCCATTAGGATTTTGGATGAGACTGACCAGTATTTGTGTTTGAGGGACACATCCGAGCCACACACTGGATCATGGTCGTGAGCTCCGTCAATAATGTGCCCAAATGGAGGTCATTGATTCGGGAATAACAGAACTTCTGAAGATCCCTAGATGATTATTTTTATACATAATAATCAAAAATACATCCCCATCGTCAATGGATACAATTTTTCGGGTAAATTCACTAACCAGAACAGACTGGGCCTGGTTCTAATACAACCACTATTTTAATCCCAGGATGCCTGTTTTGGACACTGTTTATGGTGGGAAAATAGCTCCAGAACCATCCTGGATCATTATTTTTACACAGAATAGTGAAAATACATCCATCTACACATTCAACACTAATTATGGGTAGAAGCACCAACCAGAACAGACTGGGCCCGGTTCTAATACGACCACTATTTTAATCGCAAAATGCCTGTTTTGGAAAATGTTTATGGTGGGAAACATTATTTTTAAAGAAAATAGTGAAACTACATCTACCTACTCAATCAACACAAATTCTGGGTAAATACACCAACCAGAACCGATTGGGCCTTGTTCTAATACAACCACTATTTTTATCGCAAAATGTTTTGGACACTATTGACGGTGGGAAATATTCCCAAAACATCCCTGCATCTTTAATTTTACTCATAATAGTGAAAATGCATCCATCCACACAATTGACACTAAATCTGGGTAAAAGCGGCAACCAGAACCGACTGGGCCCGGTTCTAATACGACCACTATTTTAATCGCAAAATGCCTGTTTTGGACAATGTTTATGGTGGGAAACATTATTTTTATAGAAAATAGTGAAACTACATCCACCTACTCAACCAACACAAATTCTGGGTAAATACACCAACCAGAACCGATTGGGCCTTGTTCTGATACAACCACTATTTTTATCGCAAAATGTTTTGGACACTATTGACGGTGGGAAATATTCCCAAAATATCCCTGCATCTTTCATTTTACACATAATAGTGAAAATGCATCCATCCACACAATTGTCACTAAATCTGGGTAAAAGCGGAAACCAGAACCGACTGGTCCCGGTTCTAATTCAACAACCATGCAAAATTAAGATCCATTGGAGGTTTTTTTATTCTTGTATAAAAAAGCCCCAAAACATCCCTGCATGATTATTTTTAAACAGAATAGTAAAATATACATCCCAATCATCTTTGGACACAAGTTTCAGATATAAACAGCAACCAGACCCGACTGGACCCAGTTATAATGCAACTACTATTTTTTATCCCAAAATGCATGTTTTGGAGAAAATGTACGCTGGGAAATAGCCCTAGAAGCATCCTGGATCTTTAATTTTAGACAGAATTGTGAAAATACATCCACCTACACAATCAATACTAACTCTGGGTATAAGACCCAACCAGAACCGACTGGGCTTGGTTCTAATACAACCACCATGCAAAATAAAGTGCCCAAAGGGAGGTCATTTATTCGGGCATAAAATAACTTCTGAACATCCCTAGATGACGATTTTTATACAGAATAGTGAAAAATACAACCCCATTCCCATCGGACACAAGTTACGGGTGTATACACAAACCAGAACCGACTGGGCCTGGTTCTAATACAACCACTATGCAAAATAAAGTGCCCAAAGGGAGGTCATTGATTAGGGCATAAAAGAACTTCTGAAAATCCCTAGATGATTATTTTTATAGAGAATAGTCAAAAATACATCCCCATTATCATTTGACACAAGTTACGGCTACATACATCAACCAGAACCGACTGGGCCTGGTTCTAATAGGACCACTATTTTAATCGCAAAGTGCCTGTTATGGACACTATTGACGGTGGGAAATATTCCCTGAACATCCCTGCATCTTTAATTTCACACAGAATAGTGAAAATGCATCCATCAAATCAAATGACACTAATTCTTGGTAAAAGCACCAACCAGAACCGACTGGGCCCGGTTCTAATTCAACCACCATGCAAAATAACGATCAAAATGGAGGTTTTTGATTCTTGGATAAAAAAAGCCACAAAACATCCCTGCATGATTATGTTTAAACAGAATAGTAAAATATACATCCCCATCATCTTTGGACACAAGTTTCGGATATAAACAGCAACCAGAACCGAGACGACCCAGTTATAATGCAAAGTACTATTTTTTATCGCAAAATGCATGTTTTGGAGACTATTTATGGTGGCAAATACCCCTCGAACCATCCTGGATCTTTATTTTTAGACAGAATAGTGAAAATACATCCACCTGCACAATCAACACTAACTCTGGGTAAAAGCACCAACCAGAACCGACTCGGCTTGGTTCTACTACAACCACCATGCAAAATAAAGTGCCCAAATGGAGGTCATTTATTCGGGCATAGAAAAACTTCTGAACATCCCTAGATGATATTTTTTAATACAGAATAGTCAAAAATACAACCCCATTCCTATTGGACACACGTTTCGGGTGTAGACACAAACCAGAACCGACTGGGCCTGGTTCTAATACAACCACTATTTTTGTCGCAAAATGCATGTTTTTGACACTATTTATGGTGGGAAATAGTCTCAGAACATCTCTGGATCTTTATTCTTACAGAGAATAGTGAAAATACATCCACTCACACAATCGACACTAATTGTGGGTAAAGCACCAACCAGAACCGACTGGGCCTGGTTCTAAACAACCACTTCTAAATAAAGTGTCCAAATTGAGGTCATTGATTCGGGCATAACAGAACTTCTGAACATCCCTAGAATATTATTTTTATAAACAATAATCAAAAATACATCCCCATCATCATTGGACACAATTTCTGGGTAAAAACACGAACCAGAACCAACTGGTCCTGGTTCTAATACAACCACTACTTTAACCGCAAAATGCCTGTTTTGGACACTGTTTGTGGTGGGAAATAGCTCCAGAACCATCCTTGATCAATATTGTTATACAAAATAGTGAAAATACATCCACTCACACAATAAACACAAATTCTGGGTAAAAGCACCAACCAAAACCGACTGGGCCTGTTTCTAAACCACCACTTGTGAATAAAGTGACCAAATGAAAGTAATTCATTCGGGCATAACAGAACTTCTGAACATCGCTAGATGATTATTTCTATACAAAATAGTCAAGTATACATCCCCATCATAATTGGACACAAGTTCCGTATACAAACACCCACCAGAACCGACTGGACCCTGTTATAATGCAACCACTATTTTGTATCGCCTGTTTTGGACACTGTTTATGGTGGGAGATAGCTCCAGTATCACCTAGAATGATGCCAATGAAAGACTTACTTGAATTGGACGATTTTACACTATATATACAGGAACTATGTGTCTCTGACAGTGTGTTTGGCAGCAGGGGAACGTTTCAGTTTTTATTGCCTTAATGTGCTTTTCATGGCCTGATAATCACGTTTTGGCCAAGTATGATAGTTTTCATTGTAACTTAATTTCTATCACTTTGAACGATGCCAAATAAAAAACTTACTTGAATTGGACGATTTTTCACTACATAACAGTAACTGTGTCTCTGACAGTTTGTTTGGCAGCAGGGGAACTTTTCAGTTTTTATTGCCTTAATGTACTTTTCATGCCCTGAAAATCATGTTTTGGCCAAGTATGATTGTTTTCATTATAACTTAATTTCTAGCTTGAGAATGATGCCAAATGGATAACTTAATTGAATTGGACGATTTTTCACTTTATACACAGTAACTATGTGTCTCTGACAGTTTGTTTGGCAGCAGGGGAACATGTGAGATTAGACAAAGTATCTTTGCAAATGCTTGTTCAAATTGTATAAGTTTTTGTGAGTATAACAGCGTCATAGTCATCCTTATGGCTGACATGTCAGCATAAACACCCAACTGTCTGACTGAATAAACAATCTTAGTCTTGTGATTGGGGTGACATGTCAGCACAAATACTCAACTGTCCGACACTGATCAATTACTTTTTGCCCTGCAAATGACTGAAATGTATCTGTCCAAAGTCCTAGTGACAACTGTCAGTTTTTCCTGTATTTGAGACACACACACTGGTCATTCGACTAGAGTTGCAGGAACATCGCGTTGAACAGGACCCTACTGTAGGAACTCTCACTGTCCACTTTGCAGTCTGGTAATAAACCAATTGGTCCGGGACCAATGAAAGTAGAACAATAATTAGCAAGGGCTTTATAGTCTTGGTCTGTTAATAGAGTCAGGGACTTAACTAAGACAAAGTCAGGGACTTTTGGTCTTTGTGTGTTCAGAGATATTGGGTTAATCACAAAGTAGAGATCACTTTCGGGTAATTTAGAAAATACTTGTTGTTTAAACTATTAAGTAGGTGATTAATATGGGTCAGAAAGCAACAAAAGGAATGGGTTTATTGTCAGAATGCAAAATGAAAATCGGAGAGTTACCGGGACGAGATATCATGGTCCAGCTTGGGCTAAGCCTAGTGGCCACCCAAAATGGCCTCCGACCCAGGGAATTACAGACCAAAAATATCTTCCACACCACCACATCTAACAGCTTCTACTCTCTCGACATTGACGGGAATGATTCTGCCAAGGTAGCTGAAAGTCTAAGAGAACAGTCTGAAGATATCTGCCCAGCAGCACCAAGACAGGAACAACAAACATGGCCATTACATGTCACCCTGAAGTTCATGGGAGACCGGACGACAAGTAGTTAAACCAATTCTCACAGTTGCCCACTCAACGAATCATAATTAACCACGTATATGCAACTGACCTAATGGACAACCCATTGCCCCCCGGACACATTGCCTATGGGGATGGATCATCATCAAAAACCCTGGATGGAGAAAAACACAACGTATATGCCGTGGTGACTCAAAAAGACAACCTCAAGACAGGACGACTCCCCGGCGACTGGTCTGCACAAGCCGCAGAAAACGTGGCACTGACAGAGGCATGTAGACTATTCCTAGAACAAGACGTGACGGTGGAAAGACACAGCCCAATCCCTGCTGAATTCCTAAGAGAAATGCAAAATCATTCCCCAGAAAAAGAGAAACTGCAATGGGAAACAGAAGGAGACACTCAACACAAAAACGGACTCTATGCAGTAGAAAACAAGCCATGCGTGACACGATCATTGTTTGAAGTAATTGCCAAATTGAGCCATGGGGGGAGCCATGTCTCAACAGGAGGGATGATAAGTACAGTACAACAAACAATGCATGTTCCCAGAGGTCTCCAAACTTCATTTTTTTTGGCAGAAACTGTCTGAACTGCTGTAGACACAACTCTCAAGGCAACGAACGACCCAAGCATGGAACAAGGTAAACAGGAACATATCCCTTCGAGCTTCTGAACATGGATTTTATCAAACTGAACCAAAATGCTGGACTCGTCGAACAAACCATTAGAACAGTAAAACTCAGACTCAGAAAAACCATGGAAGACACAGGAAAACCATGGCAAGAATGCCTGAGCCTGGTAGAATTGTACATGAGAATCATTCCAACAGCACAGGGATGCACACCATTTGAGGCAGTGAACGACAGACCCTTCCACTTAACAATGTGGGAAAAAGATCTGGTGGTAGAAGAGAAAGGAGAAACAGATTCTCTCACTAAGTGGTTATGCAAAATGTTCGAAGAAAGAACTGTGATGAATGCAAAATAATCTGCCGACATCTTCTCTGTCTCCCACAGAGGAGGTCCTGTCCCCAGGAGACCTGGTACTCGTCAAGGTGATAAAAAGAAAGTGCTGGTCTTCTCCACGTTGGGACGCACCTCACCGTGTGATTTTGGCCACACCCACCGCCATCAAAATCGAAGGAAGAGACACCTGGATACATCAGTCCCACAGTAAACAAAGTACAAGAATGAAGTGGCTACTCATCATCATCACCGCTCTGTGTTCAACCACATGGGGGGAATGTATCAGAACCTTGGTACACTCCCACTGGAGGAGAATGCCCCACTAGCTGGTTCAGGAAACGATCAGGGCCCCCCAGATCTGCATCCCATTAACCAAGACACCAATCGTCGTTCAAGTCCCTTTGCTCAGCCTACAGCTTACTCACTTGGGATTACACAGGACTGACTCCAGTTATTTCTATTGGTACCTACAAGCTCCCAGAGTCTGAGTGGTCTGGCCAGACACCTGGGACCAGGTCCTCCTCCATACAGGCTACAAGACCATCACATGACCCCTTTCCAAAGAAGCTACCACCATGACCGCTAACTTCACCATGTTAGCCACCACCATCAAAGATGGTAAACATACGCTGGAGCTCACGACCAATATCCAACAGAAAGGCTGCATCAACCTATGCCTCTGACCGGACCGACCAGTAAAAGGCCCCCTCTTTTACTATGACCATCCGCACTACTAGTCCAGCCAAAGGTCCCCAAAGTGATTTGTGTGAACCCCTTCGTAAAACCATCCGCCACACGCCTACTCAAAATCCGTCCGGCAGGAACACCTAAACCTGAGGAGATACACCTTATTCTCGCCCATGTCCAAACACAGGAAGAAAACGACTACAACCCGATGATGAGGAACAGTTGGTACAGATACACCGCACTCACAGCCCGCGCCACAACCAATGAGTTGTTATGTCTGTTCCCTCATGCCTACTGCCGTAGCCCAACCACAGCTATGGTCCAACCGACAGAACGAAGAACTCGCCAACCTCACCTACAACTGTATCCTGGGTAATCTGAGAGAATCCTTCCAGCAAAGCTTGACCGCCTACATACCATCGTCGCAGTACCATTAGCAGCTACAGTCAATACCGCAACGTATGTCCAGTGCAACAACCGAACAGACTGTTATCCATCCTGTTTCAACTTCAGCGGACCGGATCCGAAGACCCCTTTGGACCAAGTTCACGTCACCAGGTGCGCCGAGATGAGACACATTCCTTCCCAATCATGGACAGTACTGGACCAAATATGGTGGCTCTGCGAATGACAAGTGTATATGATCATCCCCGCCAATACAACTGGATTCTGTGTCCCTACATCTGCATCCGACCACACGAACGTTCTAACAGCAGACTCGATTCCAACTGTAGACGCCAACCCACATCTACCCACCAGGCGTCAACGACGGAGCTTTGATTTCTTCCCCCATGATTCAGTGTGGAGCTCGGATGTCCCTCTCGTATACAAACACTGGTCAGTCTCCTGCAAAATCATGATGGCGGTGTTCCCCAGGGTAGGAACAGCGAAGAACACCCTACGTCTGGAAACCATTGACTACAGATTCCAGGCCCGACACTAATCAATTACTTTTTGCCCTGCAAATGACTGAAACGTATCTGTCCAAAGTGTTAGGGACAACTGTCAGTTTTGCCTGTATTTAAGACAAACTCACTGGTCATTCAACTAGAGTTGCAGTAACATCGCAGTGAACAGGACCCCACTGTAGGAACTCTCACTGTCCACTTTGCAGTCTGGTAATACATATTTTCTATTTAAATTTAACTCACTCTTTCTTAGCCTGCTCCTGAAGTTGTATTTTCAGACCTAACAAACATTTCAGTTTTTTTGCCCTAATGTGCGTTTCATGCGCTGAAAATCACGTTTTGGCCAAGTATCATAGTTTTCACTATAACTTAACCTAACCCTAACCCTAACCCTAACCCTAACCCTAACCCTAACCCTAACCCTAATTCTAACCCTAACCCTAACCCTAAATTCCATCACTTAGAATGATATCAAATGAAAAACCTACTTAATTTGGACGATTATACACTATATACACAGTAATTATGTGTCACTGACAGTTTGTTTCGCAGCGGGGGGACATTTCAGTTTATATTGCCTTAATGTGCATTTCATGCGCTGAAAATCACGTTTTGGCCAAGTATCATAGTTTTCACTATAACTTAATTTACATCACTTAGAAGGATGCTAAATGCAAAACTTACTTGAATTGGACGATTTTACACTATATACACAGTAACTATGTGTCTCTGACAGTTTGTTTCGCAGCAGGGGAACATTTCAGTTTTTATTGCCTTAACGTGCGTTTCATGCGCTGAAAATCACGTTTTGGCCAAGTATCATAGTTTTCACTATAACTTAATTTCTAGCACTTAGAATGATGCCAAATGCAAAACTTACTTGAATTGGACGATTTTACACTATATAAACAGTAACTATGTGCCTCTGACAGTTTGTTTCGCAGCAGGGGAACATTTCAGTTTTTATTGCCTTAACGTGCGTTTCATGCGCTGAAAATCACGTTTTGGCCAAGTATCATAGTTTTCACTATAACTTAATTTCTATCACTTAGAATGATGCTAAATGCAAAACTTACTTGAATTGGACGATTTTACACTATATACACAGTAACTATGTGTCTCTAACAATTTGTTTGGAAGCAGGGGAACATTTCAGTTTATATTGCCTTAACGTGCGTTTCATGCGCTGAAAATCACGTTTTGGCCAAGTATCATAGTTTTCACTATAACTTAATTTCTATCACTTAGAATGATGCTAAATGCAAAACTTACTTGAATTGGACGATTTTACACTATATACACAGTAACTATGTGTCTCTAACAATTTGTTTGGAAGCAGGGGAACATTTCAGTTTATATTGCCTTAACGTGCGTTTCATGCGCTGAAAATCACGTTTTGGCCAAGTATCATAGTTTTCACTATAACTTAATTTCTAGCACTTAGAATGAGGCCAAGTGAAAAACTTACTTGAATTGGACAATTGTACACTACATACACAGTAACTATGTGTCTCTGACAGTTTGTTTCGCAGCAGGGGAACATTTCAGTTTTTATTGCCTTAACGTGCGTTTCATGCGCTGAAAATCACGTTTTGGGCAAGTATCATAATTTTCACTATAACTTAATTTCTATCACTTAGAATGATGCTAGATGCAAAACTTACTTTAATTGGACGATTTTACACTATATACACAGTAACTATGTGCCTCCGACAGTTTGTTTCGCAGCCGGGGAACATTTCAGTTTTTATTGCCTTAACGTGCGTTTCATGCGCTGAAAATCACGTTTTGGCCAAGTATCATAGTTTTCACTATAACTTAATTTCTAGCACTTAGAATGATGCCAAATGCAAAACTTACTTGAATTGGACGATTTTACACTATATAAACAGTAACTATGTGCCTCTGACAGTTTGTTTCGCAGCAGGGGAACATTTCAGTTTTTATTGCCTTAACGTGCGTTTCATGCGCTGAAAATCACGTTTTGGCCAAGTATCGTAGTTTTCACTATAACTTAATTTCTATCACTTAGAATGATGCTAAATGCAAAACTTACTTGAATTGGACGATTTTACACTATATACACAGTAACTATGTGTCTCTAACAATTTGTTTGGAAGCAGGGGAACATTTCAGTTTATATTGCCTTAACGTGCGTTTCATGCGCTGAAAATCACGTTTTGGCCAAGTATCATAGTTTTCACTATAACTTAATTTCTATCACTTAGAATGATGCTAAATGCAAAACTTACTTGAATTGGACGATTTTACACTATATACACAGTAACTATGTGTCTCTAACAATTTGTTTGGAAGCAGGGGAACATTTCAGTTTATATTGCCTTAACGTGCGTTTCATGCGATGAAAATCACGTTTTGGCCAAGTATCATAGTTTTCACTATAACTTAATTTCTAGCACTTAGAATGAGGCCAAGTGAAAAACTTACTTGAATTGGACAATTGTACACTACATACACAGTAACTATGTGTCTCTGACAGTTTGTTTCGCAGCAGGGGAACATTTCAGTTTTTATTGCCTTAACGTGCGTTTCATGCGCTGAAAATCACGTTTTGGGCAAGTATCATAATTTTCACTATAACTTAATTTCTATCACTTAGAATGATGCTAGATGCAAAACTTACTTTAATTGGACGATTTTACACTATATACACAGTAACTATGTGCCTCCGACAGTTTGTTTCGCAGCCGGGGAACATTTGAGTTTTTATTGCCTTAACGTGCGTTTCATGTGCTGAAAATCACGTTTTGGCCAAGTATCACGGTTGTCATTATAACTTAATATCTAGCCATTAGAATGATGCCAAATTAAAAACTTATTAAATTATAAAATTTGATGATATTACACTATATATAGAGAGACATTTGTGTCTCTGACAGTTTTACACAGTTTTACAAGTTATGACTCCAAACTCTTAATTTACAATTCTGCCTTTATGGATACATTGCATCACCACCCCCTGAGTGGATACCTTACCTCTCACTGTCTTTCACTTACCTTCATTCAGCATGTAGGTGTCAGATCACCTTGTACCTAATGTCTATTCATATTACCTCACCTGAAGTTATTACACAGAAGGGAATGTGTTATGTTACCCCAAGTTTAGAGTCCCAACGGATGTGGGAAACTTACAGCGTCTGTCTGCCAGAGAGCAGCAGCTGGAACCGATTGTGACCAGGGTGGCATGGGTCCCTGATCATGTCCCTGGCTCTGCTGAGGTAACGAGGGCTGGCAATGTCTTCCAGTGAGGGCAGAGTAGCCGACGATCTTCTGCGTAGTGGTGATACCTTTCTAAATAGCCTTTTTGTCTGCTGCCGTTCTTTCCGCGTACCACCAAATGTGCTTTTTATGCGCTGATAAGCACATTTTGGTCGAATATGAAAGTTTCCAAGTGTGCACTTGACCCTGGATGACCTGGAGAGTGACAGTTACTGCTGAAGTTGAACCTTTTTTTGATCCCACAATTCAAGGAAACAATTGCAAACCCTGTTAGCCAGCCTTTCTTATATTTCGCGAGGCGAACAAACAATTGCAAGGCCAACTAGTTAGTCTTTCTTACATTCCACGATCTTTATTCAATTGTAAAACCAGTTTGGCTAGTCTACCTTGCATTCTACGATCTTATCAAACAAAGGTAAAACCAGTATGACCACATGGTGGGACAAGAATAAACAATTATTAAGCCAGTTAGCCAGTCCATCCCACAATTCCCTTCTTTTGTGTCTGTGAAAATATCGAAATATTGAAATGGCTGTTTCCATGAGCCAGAGAAGAACCAGTCAAGCCATTCTCAATGTGGAACCGAATCTCCGGTCACAGCTCTCTGCATGTTCCTAATAGCCTGCAGGGCATCATGGACCGAGCAGGACATGCCGGCAGGGATGAAGGGGCAGCACGAGTCTCCCACCATGGCACACACACAGCCCCGTTGGGTGGCCACTCCGTCAAGAGCAGGGCAGCCCTGGAAAATCACCTGGGCCATGGCGGCTACCCAGCCTGACTGATGCGCCGACACAGGCCCGGAACCTGCCTTCAATGGTCTTCAAATGCAGGGCGTTCCTTGCCGCTCCCACTCAAGGGAACTGAGCCATTAGGATTTTGGATGAGACTGACCAGTATTTGTGTTTGAGGGACACATCCGAGCCACACACTGGATCATGGTCGTGAGCTCCGTCAATAATGTGCCCAAATGGAGGTCATTGATTCGGGAATAACAGAACTTCTGAAGATCCCTAGATGATTATTTTTATACATAATAATCAAAAATACATCCCCATCGTCAATGGATACAATTTTTCGGGTAAATTCACTAACCAGAACAGACTGGGCCTGGTTCTAATACAACCACTATTTTAATCCCAGGATGCCTGTTTTGGACACTGTTTATGGTGGGAAAATAGCTCCAGAACCATCCTGGATCATTATTTTTACACAGAATAGTGAAAATACATCCATCTACACATTCAACACTAATTATGGGTAGAAGCACCAACCAGAACTGACTAGGCCCGGTTCTAATACGACCACTATTTTTATCGCAAAATGCCTGTTTTGGACAATGTTTATGGTGGGAAATATTCCCAAAACATCCCTGCATCTTTAATTTTACTCATAACAGTGAAAATGCATCCATCCACACAATTGACACTAAATCTGGGTAAAAGCGGCAACCAGAACCGACTGGGCCCGGTTCTAATACGACCACTATTTTAATCGCAAAATGCCTGTTTTGGACAATGTTTATGGTGGGAAACATTATTTTTATAGAAAATAGTGAAACTACATCCACCTACTCAACCAACACAAATTCTGGGTAAATACACCAACCAGAACCGATTGGGCCTTGTTCTAATACAACCACTATTTTTATCGCAAAATGTTTTGGACACTATTGACGGTGGGAAATATTCCCAAAACATCCCTGCATCTTTCATTTTACACATAATAGTGAAAATGCATCCATCCACACAATTGACACTAAATCTGGGTAAAAGCGGCAACCAGAACCGACTGGTTCCGGTTCTAATTCAACAACCATGCAAAATTAAGATCCATTGGAGGTTTTTTATTCTTGTATAAAAAAGCCCCAAAACATCCCTGCATGATTATTTTTAAACAGAATAGTAAAACATACATCCCAATCATCTTTGGACACAAGTTTCAGATATAAACAGCAACCAGACCCGACTGGACCCAGTTATAATGCAACTACCATTTTTTATCGCAAAATGCATGTTTTGGAGAAAATTTATGCTGGGAAATAGCCCAAGAAGCATCCTGGATCTTTAATTTTAGACAGAATTGTGAAAATACATCCACCTACACAATCAATACTAACTCTGGGTATAAGACCCAACCAGAACCGACTGGGCTTGGTTCTAATACAACCACCATGCAAAATAAAGTGCCCAAATGGAGGTCATTGATTAGGGCATAAAAGAACTTCTGAAAATCCCTAGATGATTATTTTTATAGAGAATAGTCAAAAATACATCCCCATTATCATTTGACACAAGTTCCGGCTACATACATCAACCAGAACCGACTGGGCCTGGTTCTAATAGGACCACTATTTTAATCGCAAAGTGCCTGTTATGGACACTATTGACGGTGGGAAATATTCCCTGAACATCCCTGCATCTTTAATTTCACACAGAATAGTGAAAATGCATCCATCAAATCAAATGACACTAATTCTTGGTAAAAGCACCAACCAGAACCGACTGGGCCCGGTTCTAATTCAACCACCATGCAAAATAACGATCAAAATGGAGGTTTTTGATTCTTGTATAAAAAAAGCCACAAAACATCCCTGCATGATTATGTTTAAACAGAATAGTAAAATATACATCCCCATCATCTTTGGACACAAGTTTCGGATATAAACAGCAACCAGAACCGAGACGACCCAGTTATAATGCAACTACTATTTTTTATCGCAAAATGCATGTTTTGGAGACTATTTATGGTGGCAAATACCCCTAGAACCATCCTGGATCTTTATTTTTAGACAGAATAGTGAAAATACATCCACCTGCACAATCAAAACTAACTCTGGGTAAAAGCACCAACCAGAACCGACTCGGCTTGGTTCTACTACAACCACCATGCAAAATAAAGTGCCCAAATGGAGGTCATTTATTCGGGCATAGACAAACTTCTGAACATCCCTCGATGGTATTTTTAATACAGAATAGTCAAAAATACAACCCCATTCCTATTGGACACACGTTACGGGTGTAGACACAAACCAGAACCGACTGGGCCTGGTTCTAATACAACCACTATTTTTGTCGCAAAATGCATGTTTTTGACACTATTTATGGTGGGAAATAGTCTCAGAACATCTCTGGATCTTTATTCTTACAGAGAATAGTGAAAATACATCCACTCACACAATCGACACTAATTGTGGGTAAAGCACCAACCAGAACCGACTGGGCCTGGTTCTAAACAACCACTTGTAAATAAAGTGTCCAAATTGAGGTCATTGATTCGGGCATAACAGAACTTCTGAACATTCCTAGAATATTATTTTTATAAAGAATAATCAAAAATACATCCCCATCATCATTGGACACAATTTCTGGGTAAAAACACGAACCAGAACCGACTGGTCCTGGTTCTAATACAACCACTAGTTTAACCGCAAAATTCGGGCATAACAGAACTTCTGAACATCGCTAGATGATTATTTCTATACAAAATAGTCAAGTATACATCCCCATCATAATTGGACACAAGTTCCGTATATAAACACCCACCAGAACCGACTGGACCCTGTTATAATGCAACCACTATTTTGTATCGCCTGTTTTGGACACTGTTTATGGTGGGAGATAGCTCCAGTATCACCTAGAAAGATGCCAATGAAAGACTTACTTGAATTGGACGATTTTACACTATATACACAGGAACTATGTGTCTATGACAGTGTGTTTGGCAGCAGGGGAACGTTTCAGTTTTTATTGCCTTAATGTGCTTTTCATGGCCTGATAATCACGTTTTGGCCAAGTATGATAGTTTTCATTGTAACTTAATTTCTATCACTTAGAACGATGCCAAATAAAAAACTCACTTGAATTGGACGATTTTACACTATATACACAGTAACTGTGTCTCTGGCAGTTTGTTTGGCAGCAGGGAAACTTTTCAGTTTTTATTGCCTTAATGTACTTTTCATGCCCTGAAAATCACGTTTTAGCCAAGTATGATTGTTTTCATTATAACCTAATTTCTAGCCATGAGAATGATGCCAAATGGATAACTTACTTGAATTGGACGATTTTACACTATATACACAGTAACTATGTGTCTCTGACAGTTTGTTTGGCAGCAGGGGAACATGTAAGATTAGACAAAGTATCTTTGCAAATGCTTGTTCATATTGTATACATTTTTGTGAGTATAACAGCATCGTAGTCATCCTTATGGCTGACATGTCAGCATAAACACCCAACTGTCTGACTGAATAAAAAATCTTAGTCTTGTGATTGGGGTGACATGTCAGCACAAATACTCAACTGTCTGACACTGATTAATTACTTTTTGCCCTGCAAATGACTGAAATGTATCTGTCCAAAGTCTTAGTGACAACTGTCAGTTTTTCCTGTATTTAAGACACACACACCGGTCATTCGACTAGAGTTGCAGGAACATCGCGTTGAGCAGGACCCTACTGTAGGAAGTCTCACTGTCCACTTTGCAGTCTGGTAATAAATCAATTGGTCCGGGACCAATGAAAGTAGAATGAGAATTAGCAAGGGCTTTATAGTCTTGGTCTGTTAATAGAGTCAGGGACTTAACTAAGACAAAGTCAGGGACTTTTGGTCTTTGTGTGTTCAGAGATATTGGGTTAATCACAAAGTAGAGATCAATTTCGGGTAATTTAGAAAATAATTGTTGTTTAAACTATTAAGTCGGTGATTAATATGGGTCAGAAAGCAACAAAAGGGATGGGTTTATTGTCAGATTGCAAAATGAAAATCGGAGAGTTACCGGGACGAGATATCATGGTCCAGCTTGGGCTAAGCCTAGTGGCCACTCAAAATGGCCTCCGACCCAGGGAATTACAGACCAAAAATATCTTCCACACCACGACATCTAACAGCTTCTACTCTCTCGACATTGTCGGGAATGATTCTGCCAAGGTAGCTGAAAGTCTAAGAGAACAGTCTGAAGATATCTGCCCAGCAGCACCAGGACAGGAACAACAAACATGGCCATTACATGTCACCCTGAAGTTCATGGGAGACCGGACGACAAGTGGTTAAACCAATTCTCACAGTTGCCCACTCAACGAATCATAATTAACCACGTATATGCAACTGACCTAATGGACAACCCATTGCCCCCCGGACACATTGCCTATGGGGATGGATCATCATCAAAAACCCTGGATGGAGAAAAACACAACGTATATGCCGTGGTGACTCAAAAAGACAACCTCAAGACAGGACGACTCCCCGGCGACTGGTCTGCACAAGCCGCAGAAAACGTGGCACTGACAGAGGCATGTAGACTATTCCTAGAACAAGACGTGACGGTGGAAAGACACAGCCCAATGCCTGCTGAATTCCTAAGAGAAATGCAAAATCATGCCCCAGAAAAAGAGAAACTGCAATGGGAAACAGAAGGAGCCACTCAGTACAAGAACGGACTCTATGCAGTAGAAAACAAGCCATGCGTCCCACGATCATTGTTTGAAGTAATTGCCAAATTGAGCCATGGGAGGAGCCATGTCTCAACAGAAGGGATGATCAGTACAGTACAACAAACAATGCATGTTCCCAGAGGTCTCCAAACTTACTTCAATTTTTTTGCAGAAACTGTCTAAACTGCTGTAGACACAACTCTCAAGGCAATGAATGACCCAAGCATGGAACAAGGCAAACAGGAACATATCCCTTCGAGTTTCTGAACATGGATTTCATCAAACTGAACCAAAGTGCTGGACTCGTCGAACAAACCATTAGAACAGTAAAACTCAGACTCAGAAAAACCATGGAAGATACAGGAAAACCATGGCAAGAATGCCTGAGCCTGGTAACCGACTCTAATCAATTACTTGTTGCCCTGCAAATGATTGAAACGTATGTGTCCAAAGTCTTAGGGACAACTGTCAGTTTTGGCTGTAGTTAAGACACACTCACTGGTCATTCGACTAGAGTTGCAGTAACATCGCAGTGAACAGGACCCCACTGTAGGAACTCTCACTGTCCACTTTGCAGTCTGGTAATACATATTTTCTATTTAAATTTATCTCACTCTTTCTTAGCCTGCTCCTGAAGTTGTATTTTCAGACCTAAAAAAACCTTTTAGTTTTTTTGCCCTAATGTGCGTTTCATGCGCTGAAAATCACGTTTTGGCCAAGTATCATAGTTTTCACTATAACTTAACCTAACCCTAACCCTAACCCTAACCCTAACCCTAACCCTAACCCTAACCCTAACCCTAACCCTAACCCTTACCATAACCCTAACCCTAACCCTAACCCTAACCCTAACCCTAACCCTAACCCTAACCCTAACCCTAACCCTAACCCTAACCCTAACCCTAACCCTAACCCTAACCCTAACCCTAACCCTAACCCTAACCCAAACCCTAACCCTAACCCTAACTTCCATCACTTAGAATGATATCAAATAAAAAACCGACTTAATTTGGACGATTATACACTATATACACAGTAACTATGTGTCACTGACAGTTTGTTTCGCAGCGGGGGAACATTTCAGTTTTTATTGCCTTAATGTGCATTTCATGCGCTGAAAATCACGTTTTGGCCAAGTATCATAGTTTTCACTATAACTATAACTTAATTTCTATCACTTAGAATGATGCCAAATGAAAAACTTACTTGAATTGGACAATATTACACTATATACACAGTAACTATGTGTCTATGACAGTTTGTTTCGCAGCAGGGGAACATTTCAGTTTTTATTGCCTTAACGTGCGTTTCATGCGCTGAAAATCACGTTTTGGCCAAGTATCATAGTTTTCACTATAACTTAATTTTTATCACTTAGAATGATGCTAAATGCAAAACTTACTTGAATTGGACGATTTTACACTATATACACAGTAACTATGTGCCTCTGACAGTTTGTTTCGCAGCAGGGGAACATTTCAGTTTTTATTGCCTTAACGTGCATTTCATGCGCTGAAAATCACGTTTTGGCCAAGTATCATAGTTTTCACTATAACTTAATTTCTAGCACTTAGAATGATGCCAAATGCAAAACTTACTTGAATTGGACGATTGTACACCATATACACAGTAACTATGTGCCTTTGACAGTTTGTTTCGCAGCAGGGGAACATTTCAGTTTTTATTGCCTTAACGTGCGTTTCATGCGCTGAAAATCACGTTTTGGCCAAGTATCATAATTTTCACTATAACTTAATTTCTATCACTTAGAATGATGCCAAATGAAAAACATACTTGAATTGGACGATAATACACTATATACACAGTAACTATGTGTCTATGACAGTTAGTTTCGCAGCAGGGGAACATTTCAGTTTTTATTGCCTTAATGTGCGTTTCATGCGCTGAAAATCACGTTTTGGCCAAGTATCATAGTTTTCACTATAACTTAATTTCTATCACTTAGAATGAGACCAAGTGAAAAACTTACTTGAATTGGACAATTGTACACGACATACACAGTAACTATGTGTCTGACAGTTTGTTTCGCAGCAGGGGAACATTTCAGTTTTTATTGCCTTAACGTGCGTTTCATGCGCTGAAAATCACGTTTTGGCCAAGTATCATAGTTTTCACTATAACTTAATTTCTATCACTTAGAATAATGCTAAATGCAAAACTTACTTGAATTGGACGATTTTACACTATATACACAGTAACTATGTGTCTCTGACAGTTTGTTTCGCAGCAGGGGAACATTTCAGTTTTTATTGCCTTAACGTGCGTTTCATGCGCTGAAAATCACGTTTTGGGCAAGTATCATAATTTTCACGATAACTTAATTTCTATCACTTAAAATGATGCTAAATGCAAAACTTACTTGGATTGGGCGATTTTACACTATATACACAGTAACTATGTGCCTCTGACAGTTTGTTTCGCAGCCGGGGAACATTTCAGTTTTTATTGCCTTAACGTGCGTTTCATGCGCTGAAAATCATGTTTAGGCCAAGTATCATAGTTTTCACTATAACTTAACCTAACCCTAACCCTAACCCTAACCCTAACCCTAACCCTAACCCTAACCCTAACCCTAACCCTTACCATAACCCTAACCCTAACCCTAACCCTAACCCTAACCCTAACCCTAACCCTAACCCTAACCCTAACCCTAACCCTAACCCAAACCCTAACCCTAACCCTAACTTCCATCACTTAGAATGATATCAAATAAAAAACCGACTTAATTTGGACGATTATACACTATATACACAGTAACTATGTGTCACTGACAGTTTGTTTCGCAGCGGGGGAACATTTCAGTTTTTATTGCCTTAATGTGCATTTCATGCGCTGAAAATCACGTTTTGGCCAAGTATCATAGTTTTCACTATAACTATAACTTAATTTCTATCACTTAGAATGATGCCAAATGAAAAACTTACTTGAATTGGACAATATTACACTATATACACAGTAACTATGTGTCTATGACAGTTTGTTTCGCAGCAGGGTAACATTTCAGTTTTTATTGCCTTAACGTGCGTTTCATGCGCTGAAAATCACGTTTTGGCCAAGTATCATAGTTTTCACTATAACTTAATTTTTATCACTTAGAATGATGCTAAATGCAAAACTTACTTGAATTGGACGATTTTACACTATATACACAGTAACTATGTGCCTCTGACAGTTTGTTTCGCAGCAGGGGAACATTTCAGTTTTTATTGCCTTAACGTGCATTTCATGCGCTGAAAATCACGTTTTGGCCAAGTATCATAGTTTTCACTATAACTTAATTTCTAGCACTTAGAATGATGCCAAATGCAAAACTTACTTGAATTGGACGATTGTACACCATATACACAGTAACTATGTGCCTTTGACAGTTTGTTTCGCAGCAGGGGAACATTTCAGTTTTTATTGCCTTAACGTGCGTTTCATGCGCTGAAAATCACGTTTTGGCCAAGTATCATAATTTTCACTATAACTTAATTTCTATCACTTAGAATGATGCCAAATGAAAAACATACTTGAATTGGACGATAATACACTATATACACAGTAACTATGTGTCTATGACAGTTAGTTTCGCAGCAGGGGAACATTTCAGTTTTTATTGCCTTAATGTGCGTTTCATGCGCTGAAAATCACGTTTTGGCCAAGTATCATAGTTTTCACTATAACTTAATTTCTATCACTTAGAATGAGACCAAGTGAAAAACTTACTTGAATTGGACAATTGTACACGACATACACAGTAACTATGTGTCTGACAGTTTGTTTCGCAGCAGGGGAACATTTCAGTTTTTATTGCCTTAACGTGCGTTTCATGCGCTGAAAATCACGTTTTGGCCAAGTATCATAGTTTTCACTATAACTTAATTTCTATCACTTAGAATAATGCTAAATGCAAAACTTACTTGAATTGGACGATTTTACACTATATACACAGTAACTATGTGTCTCTGACAGTTTGTTTCGCAGCAGGGGAACATTTCAGTTTTTATTGCCTTAACGTGCGTTTCATGCGCTGAAAATCACGTTTTGGGCAAGTATCATAATTTTCACGATAACTTAATTTCTATCACTTAAAATGATGCTAAATGCAAAACTTACTTGGATTGGGCGATTTTACACTATATACACAGTAACTATGTGCCTCTGACAGTTTGTTTCGCAGCCGGGGAACATTTCAGTTTTTATTGCCTTAACGTGCGTTTCATGCGCTGAAAATCATGTTTAGGCCAAGTATCATGGTTTTCATTATCACTTAATATCTAGCCATTAGAATGATGCCAAATTAAAAACTTATTAAATTATAAAATTTGATGATATTACACTATATATAGAGAGACATTTGTGTCTCTAACAGTTTTACACAGTTTTACAAGTTATGACTCCAAACTCTTAATTTACAATTCTGTCTTTATGGATACATTGCATCACCACCCCCTGAGTGGATCACTTACCTCTCACTGTCTTTCACTTACCTTCATTCAGCATGTAGGTGTCAGATCACCTTGTACCTAATGTCTATTCATATTACCTCACCCGAAGTTATTACACAGAAGGGATTGTGTTGTGTTACCCCAAGTTTAGAGTCCCAACGGATGTGGGGAAACTTACAGCGTCTGTCTGCCAGAGAGCAGCAGCTGGAACCGATTGTGACCAGGGTGGCATGGGTCATGTCCCTGGCTCTGCTGAGGTAACGAGGGCTGGCAATGTCTTCCAGTGAGGGCAGAGTAGCCGACGATCTTCTGCGTAGTGGTGATACCTTTCTAAATAGCCTTTTTGTCTGCTGCCGTTCTTTCCGCGTACCACCAAATGTGCTTTTTATGCGCTGATAAGCACATTTTGGTCGAATATGAAAGTTTCCAAGTGTGCACTTGACCCTGGATGACCTGGAGAGTGACAGTTACTCCTGAAGTTGAACCTTTTTTTCATCCCACAATTCAAGGAAACAATTGCAAACCCTGTTAGCCAGCCTTTCTTATATTTCGCGAGGCGAACAAACAATTGCAAGGCCAACTAGTTAGTCTTTCTTACATTCCACGATCTTTATTCAATTGTAAAACCAGTTTGGCTAGTCTACCTTGCATTCTACGATCTTATCAAACAAAGGTAAAACCAGTATGACCACATGGTGCGACAAGAATAAACAATTATTAAGCCAGTTAGCCAGTCCATCCCACAATTCCCTTCTTTTGTGTCTGTGAAAATATCGAAATATTGAAATGGCTGTTTCCATGAGCCAGAGAAGAACCAGTCAAGCCATTCTCAATGTGGAACCGAATCTCCGGTCACAGCTCTCTGCATGTTCCTAATAGCCTGCAGGGCATCATGGACCGAGCAGGACATGCCGGCAGGGATGAAGGGGGAGCACGAGTCTCCCACCATGGCACACACACAGCCCCGCTGGGTGGCCACTCCGTCAAGAGCAGGGCAGCCCTGGAAAATCACCTGGGCCATGGCGGCTACCCAGCCTGACTGATGCGCCGACACAGGCCCGGAACCTGCCTTCAATGGTCTTCAAATGCAGGGCGTTCCTTGCCGCTCCCACTCAAGGGAACTGAGCCATTAGGATTTTGGATGAGACTGACCAGTATTTGTGTTTGAGGGACACATCCGAGCCACACACTGGATCATGGTCGTGAGCTCCGTCAATAATGTGCCCAAATGGAGGGCATTGATTCGGGAATAACAGAACTTCTGAAGATCCCTAGATGATTATTTTTATACATAATAATCAAAAATACATCCCCATCGTCAATGGATACAATTTTTCGGGTAAATTCACTAACCAGAACAGACTGGGCCTGGTTCTAATACAACCACTATTTTAATCCCAGGATGCCTGTTTTGGACACTGTTTATGGTGGGAAAATAGCTCCAGAACCATCCTGGATCATTATTTTTACACAGAATAGTGAAAATACATCCATCTACACATTCAACACTAATTATGGGTAGAAGCACCAACCAGAACTGACTAGGCCCGGTTCTAATACGACCACTATTTTTATCGCAAAATGCCTGTTTTGGACAATGTTTATGGTGGGAAATATTCCCAAAACATCCCTGCATCTTTAATTTTACTCATAATAGTGAAAATGCATCCATCCACACAATTGACACTAAATCTGGGTAAAAGCGGCAACCAGAACCGACTGGGCCCGGTTCTAATACGACCACTATTTTAATCGCAAAATGCCTGTTTTGGACAATGTTTATGGTGGGAAACATTATTTTTATAGAAAATAGTGAAACTACATCCACCTACTCAACCAACACAAATTCTGGGTAAATACACCAACCAGAACCGATTGGGCCTTGTTCTAATACAACCACTATTTTTATCGCAAAATGTTTTGGACACTATTGACGGTGGGAAATATTCCCAAAACATCCCTGCATCTTTCATTTTACACATAATAGTGAAAATGCATCCATCCACACAATTGACACTAAATCTGGGTAAAAGCGGCAACCAGAACCGACTGGTTCCGGTTCTAATTCAACAACCATGCAAAATTAAGATCCATTGGAGGTTTTTTTATTCTTGTATAAAAAAGCCCCAAAACATCCCTGCATGATTATTTTTAAACAGAATAGTAAAATATACATCCCAATCATCTTTGGACACAAGTTTCAGATATAAACAGCAACCAGACCCGACTGGACCCAGTTATAATGCAACTACTATTTTTTATCCCAAAATGCATGTTTTGGAGAAAATGTACGCTGGGAAATAGCCCTAGAAGCATCCTGGATCTTTAATTTTAGACAGAATTGTGAAAATACATCCACCTACACAATCAATACTAACTCTGGGTATAAGACCCAACCAGAACCGACTGGGCTTGGTTCTAATACAACCACCATGCAAAATAAAGTGCCCAAAGGGAGGTCATTTATTCGGGCATAAAATAACTTCTGAACATCCCTAGATGACGATTTTTATACAGAATAGTGAAAAATACAACCCCATTCCCATCGGACACAAGTTACGGGTGTATACACAAACCAGAACCGACTGGGCCTGGTTCTAATACAACCACTATGCAAAATAAAGTGCCCAAAGGGAGGTCATTGATTAGGGCATAAAAGAACTTCTGAAAATCCCTAGATGATTATTTTTATAGAGAATAGTCAAAAATACATCCCCATTATCATTTGACACAAGTTACGGCTACATACATCAACCAGAACCGACTGGGCCTGGTTCTAATAGGACCACTATTTTAATCGCAAAGTGCCTGTTATGGACACTATTGACGGTGGGAAATATTCCCTGAACATCCTTGCATCTTTAATTTCACACAGAATAGTGAAAATGCATCCATCAAATCAAATGACACTAATTCTTGGTAAAAGCACCAACCAGAACCGACTGGGCCCGGTTCTAATTCAACCACCATGCAAAATAACGATCAAAATGGAGGTTTTTGATTCTTGGATAAAAAAAGCCACAAAACATCCCTGCATGATTATGTTTAAACAGAATAGTAAAATATACATCCCCATCATCTTTGGACACAAGTTTCGGATATAAACAGCAACCAGAACCGAGACGACCCAGTTATAATGCAAAGTACTATTTTTTATCGCAAAATGCATGTTTTGGAGACTATTTATGGTGGCAAATACCCCTCGAACCATCCTGGATCTTTATTTTTAGACAGAATAGTGAAAATACATCCACCTGCACAATCAACACTAACTCTGGGTAAAAGCACCAACCAGAACCGACTCGGCTTGGTTCTACTACAACCACCATGCAAAATAAAGTGCCCAAATGGAGGTCATTTCTTCGGGCATAGAAAAACTTCTGAACATCCCTAGATGATATTTTTTAATACAGAATAGTCAAAAATACAACCCCATTCCTATTGGACACACGTTTCGGGTGTAGACACAAACCAGAACCGACTGGGCCTGGTTCTAATACAACCACTATTTTTGTCGCAAAATGCATGTTTTTGACACTATTTATGGTGGGAAATAGTCTCAGAACATCTCTGGATCTTTATTCTTACAGAGAATAGTGAAAATACATCCACTCACACAATCGACACTAATTGTGGGTAAAGCACCAACCAGAACCGACTGGGCCTGGTTCTAAACAACCACTTCTAAATAAAGTGTCCAAATTGAGGTCATTGATTCGGGCATAACAGAACTTCTGAACATCCCTAGAATATTATTTTTATAAACAATAATCAAAAATACATCCCCATCATCATTGGACACAATTTCTGGGTAAAAACACGAACCAGAACCAACTGGTCCTGGTTCTAATACAACCACTACTTTAACCGCAAAATGCCTGTTTTGGACACTGTTTGTGGTGGGAAATAGCTCCAGAACCATCCTTGATCAATATTGTTATACAAAATAGTGAAAATACATCCACTCACACAATAAACACAAATTCTGGGTAAAAGCACCAACCAAAACCGACTGGGCCTGTTTCTAAACCACCACTTGTGAATAAAGTGACCAAATGAAAGTAATTCATTCGGGCATAACAGAACTTCTGAACATCGCTAGATGATTATTTCTATACAAAATAGTCAAGTATACATCCCCATCATAATTGGACACAAGTTCCGTATACAAACACCCACCAGAACCGACTGGACCCTGTTATAATGCAACCACTATTTTGTATCGCCTGTTTTGGACACTGTTTATGGTGGGAGATAGCTCCAGTATCACCTAGAATGATGCCAATGAAAGACTTACTTGAATTGGACGATTTTACACTATATATACAGGAACTATGTGTCTCTGACAGTGTGTTTGGCAGCAGGGGAACGTTTCAGTTTTTATTGCCTTAATGTGCTTTTCATGGCCTGATAATCACGTTTTGGCCAAGTATGATAGTTTTCATTGTAACTTAATTTCTATCACTTTGAACGATGCCAAATAAAAAACTTACTTGAATTGGACGATTTTTCACTACATAACAGTAACTGTGTCTCTGACAGTTTGTTTGGCAGCAGGGGAACTTTTCAGTTTTTATTGCCTTAATGTACTTTTCATGCCCTGAAAATCATGTTTTGGCCAAGTATGATTGTTTTCATTATAACTTAATTTCTAGCTTGAGAATGATGCCAAATGGATAACTTAATTGAATTGGACGATTTTTCACTTTATACACAGTAACTATGTGTCTCTGACAGTTTGTTTGGCAGCAGGGGAACATGTGAGATTAGACAAAGTATCTTTGCAAATGCTTGTTCAAATTGTATAAGTTTTTGTGAGTATAACAGCGTCATAGTCATCCTTATGGCTGACATGTCAGCATAAACACCCAACTGTCTGACTGAATAAACAATCTTAGTCTTGTGATTGGGGTGACATGTCAGCACAAATACTCAACTGTCCGACACTGATCAATTACTTTTTGCCCTGCAAATGACTGAAATGTATCTGTCCAAAGTCCTAGTGACAACTGTCAGTTTTTCCTGTATTTGAGACACACACACTGGTCATTCGACTAGAGTTGCAGGAACATCGCGTTGAACAGGACCCTACTGTAGGAACTCTCACTGTCCACTTTGCAGTCTGGTAATAAACCAATTGGTCCGGGACCAATGAAAGTAGAACAATAATTAGCAAGGGCTTTATAGTCTTGGTCTGTTAATAGAGTCAGGGACTTAACTAAGACAAAGTCAGGGACTTTTGGTCTTTGTGTGTTCAGAGATATTGGGTTAATCACAAAGTAGAGATCACTTTCGGGTAATTTAGAAAATACTTGTTGTTTAAACTATTAAGTAGGTGATTAATATGGGTCAGAAAGCAACAAAAGGAATGGGATTATTGTCAGAATGCAAAATGAAAATCGGAGAGTTACCGGGACGAGATATCATGGTCCAGCTTGGGCTAAGCCGAGTGGCCACCCAAAATGGCCTCCGACCCAGGGAATTACAGACCAAAAATATCTTCCACACCACCACATCTAACAGCTTCTACTCTCTCGACATTGACGGGAATGATTCTGCCAAGGTAGCTGAAAGTCTAAGAGAACAGTCTGAAGATATCTGCCCAGCAGCACCAAGACAGGAACAACAAACATGGCCATTACATGTCACCCTGAAGTTCATGGGAGACCGGACGACAAGTGGTTAAACCAATTCTCACAGTTGCCCACTCAACGAATCATAATTAACCACGTATATGCAACTGACCTAATGGACAACCCATTGCCCCCCGGACACATTGCCTATGGGGATGGATCATCATCAAAAACCCTGGATGGAGAAAAACACAACGTATATGCCGTGGTGACTCAAAAAGACAACCTCAAGACAGGACGACTCCCCGGCGACTGGTCTGCACAAGCCGCAGAAAACGTGGCACTGACAGAGGCATGTAGACTATTCCTAGAACAAGACGTGACGGTGGAAAGACACAGCCCAATCCCTGCTGAATTCCTAAGAGAAATGCAAAATCATTCCCCAGAAAAAGAGAAACTGCAATGGGAAACAGAAGGAGACACTCAACACAAAAACGGACTCTATGCAGTAGAAAACAAGCCATGCGTGACACGATCATTGTTTGAAGTAATTGCCAAATTGAGCCATGGGGGGAGCCATGTCTCAACAGGAGGGATGATCAGTACAGTACAACAAACAATGCATGTTCCCAGAGGTCTCCAAACTTCATTTTTTTTGGCAGAAACTGTCTGAACTGCTGTAGACACAACTCTCAAGGCAACGAACGACCCAAGCATGGAACAAGGTAAACAGGAACATATCCCTTCGAGCTTCTGAACATGGATTTTATCAAACTGAACCAAAATGCTGGACTCGTCGAACAAACCATTAGAACAGTAAAACTCAGACTCAGAAAAACCATGGAAGACACAGGAAAACCATGGCAAGAATGCCTGAGCCTGGTAGAATTGTACATGAGAATCATTCCAACAGCACAGGGATGCACACCATTTGAGGCAGTGAACGACAGACCCTTCCACTTAACAATGTGGGAAAAAGATCTGGTGGTAGAAGAGAAAGGAGAAACAGATTCTCTCACTAAGTGGTTATGCAAAATGTTCGAAGAAAGAACTGTGATGAATGCAAAATAATCTGCCGACATCTTCTCTGTCTCCCACAGAGGAGGTCCTGTCCCCAGGAGACCTGGTACTCGTCAAGGTGATAAAAAGAAAGTGCTGGTCTTCTCCACGTTGGGACGCACCTCACCGTGTGATTTTGGCCACACCCACCGCCATCAAAATCGAAGGAAGAGACACCTGGATACATCAGTCCCACAGTAAACAAAGTACAAGAATGAAGTGGCTACTCATCATCATCACAGCTCTGTGTTCAACCACATGGGGGGAATGTATCAGAACCTTGGTACACTCCCACTGGAGGAGAATGCCCCACTAGCTGGTTCAGGAAACGATCAGGGCCCCCCAGATCTGCATCCCATTAACCAAGACACCAATCGTCGTTCAAGTCCCTTTGCTCAGCCTACAGCTTACTCACTTGGAATTACACAGGACTGACTCCAGTTATTTCTATTGGTACCTACAAGCTCCCAGAGTCTGAGTGGTCTGGCCAGACACCTGGGACCAGGTCCTCCTCCATACAGGCTACAAGACCATCACATGACCCCTTTCCAAAGAAGCTACCACCATGACCGCTAACTTCACCAAGTTAGCCACCACCATCAAAGATGGTAAACATACGCTGGAGCTCACGACCAATATCCAACAGAAAGGCTGCATCAACCTATGCCTCTGACCGGACCGACCAGTAAAAGGCCCCCTCTTTTACTATGACCATCCGCACTACTAGTCCAGCCAAAGGTCCCCAAAGTGATTTGTGTGAACCCCTTCGTAAAACCATCCGCCACACGCCTACTCAAAATCCGTCCGGCAGGAACACCTAAACCTGAGGAGATACACCTTATTCTCGCCCATGTCCAAACACAGGAAGAAAACGACTACAACCCGATGATGAGGAACAGTTGGTACAGATACACCGCACTCACAGCCCGCGCCACAACCAATGAGTTGTTATGTCTGTTCCCTCATGCCTACTGTCGCAAAATGCATGTTTTGGAGACTATTTATGGTGGCAAATACCCCTAGAACCATCCTGGATCTTTATTTTTAGACAGAATAGTGAAAATACATCCACCTGCACAATCAAAACTAACTCTGGGTAAAAGCACCAACCAGAACCGACTCGGCTTGGTTCTACTACAACCACCATGCAAAATAAAGTGCCCAAATGGAGGTCATTTATTCGGGCATAGAAAAACTTCTGAACATCCCTCGATGGTATTTTTAATACAGAATAGTCAAAAATACAACCCCATTCCTATTGGACACACGTTACGGGTGTAGACACAAACCAGAACCGACTGGGCCTGGTTCTAATACAACCACTATTTTTGTCGCAAAATGCATGTTTTTGACACTATTTATGGTGGGAAATAGTCTCAGAACATCTCTGGATCTTTATTCTTACAGAGAATAGTGAAAATACATCCACTCACACAATCGACACTAATTGTGGGTAAAGCACCAACCAGAACCGACTGGGCCTGGTTCTAAACAACCACTTGTAAATAAAGTGTCCAAATTGAGGTCATTGATTCGGGCATAACAGAACTTCTGAACATCCCTAGAATATTATTTTTATAAAGAATAATCAAAAATACATCCCCATCATCATTGGACACAATTTCTGGGTAAAAACACGAACCAGAACCGACTGGTCCTGGTTCTAATACAACCACTAGTTTAACCGCAAAATGCCTGTTTTGGACACTGTTTGTGGTGGGAAATAGCTCCAGAACCATCCTTGATCATTATTGTTATACAAAATAGTGAAAATACATCCACTCACACAATAAACACAAATTCTGGGTAAAAGCACCAACCAAAACCGACTGGGCCTGTTTCTAAACCACCACTTGTGAATAAAGTGACCAAATGAAAGTAATTCATTCGGGCATAACAGAACTTCTGAACATTGCTAGATGATTATTTCTATACAAAATAGTCAAGTATACATCCCCATCATAATTGGACACAAGTTCCGTATATAAACACCCACCAGAACCGACTGGACCCTGTTATAATGCAACCACTATTTTGTATTGCCTGTTTTGGGCACTGTTTATGGTGGGAGATAGCTCCAGTATCACCTAGAATGATGCCAATGAAAGACTTACTTGAATTGAACGATTTTACACTATATACACAGGAACTATGTGTCTCTGACAGTGTGTTTGGCAGCAGGGGAACGTTTCAGTTTTGATTGCCTTAATGTGCTTTTATGGCCTGATAATCACGTTTTGGCCAAGTATGATAGTTTTCATTGTAACTTAATTTCTATCACTTAGAACGATGCCAAATAAAAAACTCACTTGAATTGGACGATTTTACACTATATACACGGTAACTGTGTCTCTGACAGTTTGTTTGGCAGCAGGGAAACTTTTCAGTTTTTATTGCCTTAATGTACTTTTCATGCCCTGAAAATCACGTTTTAGCCAAGTATGATTGTTTTCATTATAACCTAATTTCTAGCCATGAGAATGATGCCAAATGGATAACTTACTTGAATTGGACGATTTTACACTATATACACAGTAACTATGTGTCTCTGACAGTTTGTTTGGCAGCAGGGGAACATGTAAGATTAGACAAAGTATCTTTGCAAATGCTTGTTCATATTGTATACATTTTTGTGAGTATAACAGCATCGTAGTCATCCTTATGGCTGACATGTCAGCATAAACACCCAACTGTCTGACTGAATAAAAAATCTTAGTCTTGTGATTGGGGTGACATGTCAGCACAAATACTCAACTGTCTGACACTGATTAATTACTTTTTGCCCTGCAAATGACTGAAATGTATCTGTCCAAAGTCTTTGTGACAACTGTCAGTTTTTCCTGTATTTAGGACACACACACCGGTCATTCGACTAGAGTTGCAGGAACATCGCGTTGAGCAGGACCCTACTGTAGGAAGTCTCACTGTCCACTTTGCAGTCTGGTAATAAATCAATTGGTCCGGGACCAATGAAAGTAGAATGAGAATTAGCAAGGGCTTTATAGTCACTGTTAGACTATAAATATTTTACCTGACTCCAATTCCTTAACTCTGTAGTCTCCAGTCTAACAATGGAGCGTGTTCAGCATCGGAGGAGACAAACCAGGGTTGAGCGAGGTTATCCACAGATGATTTATTCCATTCAAATTGATTCATACAGAGCTCCGGGTCTCCCTCCCATAGAATAAGCCCGCTGAGTGTTGATGTCCCAAAGCGGAGGATGGAAAAGACATTGTCCAAACCCGCGTTTGCCCAGTTATAGTCCAACAAAAATGCATATTCATTCGCTGATTAATAATGAGATGTGGGCTGGTCCAGGGCTGCTGTGAGGGGGGGTTTCTCTGGGCTCCACATCTTCCAGCCTTGAATCCACATCATCCAGACCTCTGTCTCCGCTGGTCCTATAAAGTCCTGACCCTCCGCCCTGCTCTTTGTTCCTCTGCCCTTTGAAGTCCTCCATCTGGTCTCTTATCAGTGTGGATCCCACCTTAAAATAAGAATCTCAGGAAGAGCCTTTTGTTAACATTATAGTTGAGGAGTCTCAGACCCATCCTTCTGTTCATATTGTATTTGAGTTGGGAACCAGTGGCGACTATAAAACAAGACCGCCACAACAAAAGGAATGAGTAAAATGTGATATCAAAATGAAACAGCTATACTAAAAAGAATGAGTAAAATATGATATCAAAATGAAACAGCTATACTAAAAAGAATGAGTAAAATATGATATCAAAATGAAACAGCTATACTAAAAAGAATGAGTAAAATATGTCATATTCTACACCACTTAACGAATCATAATTAACCACGTATATGCAACTGACCTAATGGACAACCCATTGCCCCCGGACACATTGCCTATGGGGATGGATCATCATCAAAAACCCTGGATGGAGAAAAACACAACGTATATGCCGTGGTGACTCAAAAAGACAACCTCAAGACAGGACGACTCCCCGGCGACTGGTCTGCACAAGCCGCAGAAAGAGTGGCACTGACAGAGGCAGAACAGAAAGAGCCACTCAACACAAGAACGGACTCTATGCAGTAGAAAACAGGCCATGCGTGACACGATCATTGTTTGAAGTAATTGCCAAATTGAGCCATGGGAGGAGCCATGTCTCAACAGGAGGGATGATCAGTACAGTACAACAAACAATGCATGTTCCCAGAGGTCTCCAAACTTACTTAAATTTTTTTGGCAATAAACTCTCTGAACTGCTGTAGACACAACTCTCAAGGCAACGAACGACCCAAGCATGGAACAAAGCAAACAGGAACATATCCCTTCGAGCTTCTGAACATGGATTTCATCAAACTGAACCAAAGTGCTGGACTCATCGAACAAACCATTAGAACAGTAAAACTCAGACTCAGAAAAACCATGGAAGACACAGGAAAACCATGGCAAGAATGCCTGAGCCTGGTAGAAACGTACATGAGAATCATTCCAACAGCACAGGGATACACACCATTTGAGGCAGTGAACGACAGACCCTTCCACTTAACAATGTGGGAAAAAGATCTGGTGGTCGAAGAGAAAGGAGAAACAGATTCCCTCACTAAGTGGTTATGCAAAATGTTCCAAGAAATAACTGTGATGAATGGAAAATAATCTGCCGACATCTTCTCTGTCTCCCACAGAGGAGGTCCTGTCCCCAGGAGACCTGGTACTCGTCAAGGTGATAAAAAGAAAGTGCTGGTCTTCTCCACGTTGGGACGGACCTCACCGTGTGATTTTGCCCACACCCACCGCCATCAAAATCGAAGGAAGAGACACCTGGATACATCAGTCCCACAGTAAACAAAGTACAAGAATGAAGTGGCTACTCATCATCATCATCACTGCTCTGTGTTCAACCACATGGGGGGAATGTACCAGAACCTTGGTACACTCCCACTGGAGGAGAATGCTCCACTAGTTGGTTCAGGAAACGATTAGGGGCCCCCAGATCTGCATACCATTAACCAAGACACCAATCGTCGTTCAAGTCCCTTTGCTCAGCCTACAGCTTACTCACTTGGGATTACACAGGACTGACTCCAGTTATTTTTATTGGTACCTACAAGCTCCCAGAGTCTGAGTGGTCTGGCCAGACACCTGGGACCAGGTCCTCCTCCATACAGGCTACAAGACAATCACATGGCCCCTTTCCAAAGAAGCTACCACCATGACCGCTAACTTCACCAAGTTAGCCACCACCATCAAAGATGGTAAACATACGCTGGAGCTCACGACCAATATCCAACAAAAAGGCTGCATCAACCTATGCCTCCGACCGGACCGACCAGGAAAAGACCCCCTCTTTACTATCACCATCCGCACTACTAGTCCAGCCATGGTCCCCAAAGTGATTGGTGTGAACCCCTTCGTAGAACCATCCGCCACACGCCTACTCAAAATCCGTACGGCAGGAACACCTAAGCCTGAGGAGATACACCTAATTCTCGCCCATGTCCAAACACAAGAAGAAAACGAGTACAACCCGATGATGAGGAACAATTAATACAGATACACCGCACTCACAGCCCGCACCACAACCACAGCTATGGTCCAACCGACAGAACGAAGAACTCGCCAACCTCACCTACAACTGTATCCTGGGTAATCTGAGAGAATCCTTCCAGCAATGCTCGACCGCCTACATACCATGGTCGCAGTACCATTAGCAGCTACAGTCAATACCACAACGTAAGTCCAGTGCAACAACCGAACAGACTGTTATCCATCCTGTTTCAACTTCCGCGGACCGGATCCGAAGACCCCTTTAGACCAAGTTCACGTCACCAGGTGTGCCGAGATCAGACATATTCCTTCCCAATCATGGACAGTACTGGACCAAATATGGTGGCTCTGCGAATGACAAGTGTATATGATCATCCCCGCCAATACAACTGGGCTCTGTGTCCCTACATCTGCATCCGACCACACGAACGTTCTAACAGCAGACTCGATTCCAACTATAGACGCCAACCCACATCTACCCACCAGGCGTCAACGACGGAGCTTTGATTTCTTCCCCCATGATTCAGTGTGGAGCTCGGATGTCCCCCTCGTATACAAACACTGGTCAGTCTCCTCCAAAATCATGATGGCGGTGTTCCCCAGGGTAGGAACAGCGAAGAACACCGTACGTCTGGAAACCATTGACTACAGATTCCAGGCCCGACACTAATCAATTACTTTTTGCCCTGCAAATGACTGAAACGTATCTGTCCAAAGTCTTAGGGACAACTGTCAGTTTTGCCTGTATTTAAGACAAACTCACTGGTCATTCAACTAGAGTTGCAGTAACATCGCAGTGAACAGGACCCCACTGTAGGAACTCTCACTGTCCACTTTGCAGTCTGGTAATACATATTTTCTATTTAAATTTAACTCACTCTTTCTTAGCCTGCTCCTGAAGTTGTATTTTCAGACCTAACAAACATTTCAGTTTTTTTGCCCTAATGTGCGTTTTATGCGCTGAAAATCACGTTTTGGCCAAGTATCATAGTTTTCACTATAACTTAACCTAACCCTAACCCTAACCCTAACCCTAACCCTAACCCTAACCCTTACCCTAACCCTAACCCTAACCCTAACCCTAACCCTAACCCTAACCCTAACCCCAACCCTAACCCTAACCCCAACCCTAACCCTAACCCCAACCCTTACCCTAACCCCAACCCTAACCCTATCCCTAACATCCATCACTTAGAATGATATCAAATGAAAAACCTACTTGAATTGAACGATTATACACTATATACACAGTAACTATGTGTCTTTGGCAGTTTGTTTGGAAACAGGGGAACATTTGAGTTTTTATTGCCTTAACGTGCGTTTCATGCGCTGAAAATCACGTTTTGGCCAAGTATCATAATTTTCACTCTAAGTTAATTTCTATCACTTAGAATGATGCTAAATGCTAAACTTACTTGAATTGGACGATTTTACACTATATTTACAGTAACTATGTGCCTCTGACAGTTTGTTTCGCAGCAGGGGAACATTTCAGTTTTTATTGCCTTAACGTTCGTTTCATGCGCTGAAAATCACGTTTTGGCCAAGTATCATAGTTTTCACTATAACTTAATTTCTATCACTTAGAATGATGCTAAATTCAAAACTTACTTGAATTGGACGATTTTACACTATATACACAGTAACTATGTGCCTCTGACAGTTTGTTTCGCAGCCGGGGAACATTTCAGTTTTTATTGCCTTAACGTGCGTTTCATGTGCTGAAAATCACGTTTTGGCCAAGTATCACAATTTTCACTCTCACTTAATTTCTATCACTAAGAATGATGCTAAATGAAAAACTTACTTAAATTGGACGATAATACACAATATACACAGTAACTATGTGCCTCTGACAGTTTGTTTCGCAGCAGGGGAACATTTCAGTTTTTATTGCCTTAACGTGCGTTTAATGCGCCGAAAATCACGTTTTGGCCAAGTATCATAGTTTTCACTATAACTTAATTTCTATCACTCAGAATGATGCCAAATGAAAAACCTACTTAAATTGGACGATAATACACTATATACACAGTAACTATGTGTCTCTGACAGTTTGTTTCGCAGCAGGGGAACATTTCAGTTTTTATTGCCCTAATGTGCGTTTCATGCGCTGAAAATCACGTTTTGGCCAAAAATCATAGTTTTCACTATAACTTAATTTCCATCACTTAGAATGATGCTAAATGCAAAACTTACTTGAATTGGACGATTTCACACTATATACACAGTAACTATGTGTCTCTGACAGTTTGTTTCGCAGCAGGGGAACATTTCAGTTTTTATTGCCTTAACGTGCGTTTCATGCGCTGAAAATCACGTTTTGGCCAAGTATCATAATTTTCACTATAACTTAATTTCTATCACTTAGAATGATGCTAAATGCAAAACTTACTTGAATTGGACGATGTTACACTATAGACACAGTAACTATGTGCCTCTGACAGTTTGTTTCGCAGCAGGGGAACATTTCAGTTTTTATTGCCTTAACGTGCGTTTAATGCGCCGAAAATCACGTTTTGGCCAAGTATCATAGTTTTCACTATAACTTAATTTCTATCACTCAGAATGATGCCAAATGAAAAACCTACCTAAATTGGACGATAATACACTATATACACAGTAACTATGTGTCTCCGACAGTTTGTTTCGCAGCAGGGGAACATTTCAGTTTTTATTGCCCTAATGTGCGTTTCATGCGCTGAAAATCACGTTTTGGCCAAAAATCATAGTTTTCACTATAACTTAATTTCCATCACTTAGAATGATGCTAAATGCAAAACTTACTTGAATTGGACGATTTTACTCTATATACACAGTAACTATGTGTCTCTGACAGTTTGTTTCGCAGCAGGGGAACATTTCAGTTTTTATTGCCTTAACGTGCGTTTCATGCGCTGAAAATCACGTTTTGGCCAAGTATCATAATTTTCACAATAACTTAATTTCTATCACTTAGAATGATGCTAAATGCAAAACTTACTTGAATTGGACGATGTTACACTATATACACAGTAACTATGTGCCTCTGACAGTTTGTGAAAATCATGTTTAGGCCAAGTATCATGGTTTTCATTTACACTTAATATCTAGCCATTAGAATGATGCCATATTAAAAACTTATTAAATTATAAAATTTGATGATATTACACTATATATAGAGAGACATTTGTGTCTCTGACAGTTTTACACAGTTTTACAAGTTATGACTCCAAACTCTTAATTTACAATTCTGTCTTTATGGATACATTGCATCACCACCCCCTGAGTGGATCACTTACCTCTCACTGTCTTTCACTTACCTTCATTCAGCATGTAGGTGTCAGATCACCTTGTACCTAATGTCTATACATATTACCTCACCCGAAGTTATTACACAGAAGGGATTGTGTTGTGTTACCCCAAGTTTAGAGTCCCAACGGATGTGGGGAAACTTACAGCGCCTGTCTGCCAGAGAGCAGCAGCTGGAACCGATTGTGACCAGGGTGGCATGGGTCATGTCCCTGGCTCTGCTGAGGTAACGAGGGCTGGCAATGTCTTCCAGTGAGGGCAGAGTAGCCGACGATCTTCTGCGTAGTGGTGATACCTTTCTAAATAGCATTTTTGTCTGCTGCCGTTCTTTCCGCGTACCACCAAATGTGCTTTTTATGCGCTGATAAGCACATTTTGGTCGAATATGAAAGTTTCCAAGTGTGCACTTGACCCTGGATGACCTGGAGAGTGACAGTTACTCCTGAAGTTGAACCTTTTTTTCATCCCACAATTCAAGGAAACAATTGCAAACCCTGTTAGCCAGCCTTTCTTATATTTCGCGAGGCGAACAAACAATTGCAAGGCCAACTAGTTAGTCTTTCTTACATTCCACGATCTTTATTCAATTGTAAAACCAGTTTGGCTAGTCTACCTTGCATTCTACGATCTTATCAAACAAAGGTAAAACCAGTATGACCACATGGTGCGACAAGAATAAACAATTATTAAGCCAGTTAGCCAGTCCATCCCACAATTCCCTCCTTTTGTGTCTGTGAAAATATCGAAATATTGAAATGGCTGTTTCCATGAGCCAGAGAAGAACCAGTCAAGCCATCCTCGTTGTGGAACCGAATCTCCAGTCATAGCTCTCTGCATGTTCCTAATAGCCTGCAGGGCATCATGGACCGAGCAGGACATGCCGGCAGGGATGAAGGGGGAGCACGAGTCTCCCACCATGGCACACACACAGCCCCGCTGGGTGGCCACTCCGTCAAGAGCAGGGCAGCCCTGGAAAATCACCTGGGCCATGGCGGCTACCCAGCCTGACTGATGCGCCGACACAGGCCCGGAACCTGCCTTCAATGGTCTTCAAATGCAGGGCGTTCCTTGCCGATCCCACTCAAGGGAACTGAGCCATTAGGATTTTGGATGAGACTGACCAGTATTTGTGTTTGAGGGACACATCCGAGCCACACACTGGATCATGGTCGTGAGCTCCGTCAATAATGTGCCCAAATGGAGGTCATTGATTCGGGAATAACAGAACTTCTGATTATTTTTATACATAATATTCAAAAATACATCCCCATCGTCAATGGATACAATTTTTCGGGTAAATTCACCAACCAGAACAGACTGGGCCTGGTTCTAATACAACCACTATTTTAATCGCAGAATGCCTGTTTTGGACACTGTTTATGGTGGGAAAATAGCTCCAGAACCATCCTGGATCATTATTTTTCCACAGAATAGTGAAAATACATCCATCTACACATTCAACACTAATTATGGGTAGAAGCACCAACCAGAACCGACTGGGCCTGGTTCTAATACGACCACTATTTTAATCGCAAAATGCCTGTTTTGGACAATGTTTATGGTGGGAAACTTTATTTTTATAGAAAATAGTGAAACTACATCCACCCACTCAATCAACACAAATTCTGGGTAAATACACCAACCAGAACCGATTGGGCCTTGTTCTAATACAACCACTATTTTTATCGCAAAATGTTTTGGACACTATTGACAGTGGGAAATATTCCCAGAACATCCCTGCATCTTTAATTTTGTACATAATAGTGAAAATGCATCCATCCACACAATTGACACTAAATCTGGGTAAAAGCGGCAACCAGAACCGACTGGGCCCGGTTCTAATTCAACCACCATGCAAAATAAAGATCCATTCGAGGTTTTTGATTCTTGTATAAAAAAGCCCCAAAACATCCCTGCATGATTATTTTTAAACAGAATAGTAAAATATACATCCCTATCATCTTTGGACACAAGTTTCAGATATAAACAGCAACCAGACCCGACTGGACCCAGTTATAATGCAACAACTATTTTTTATTACAAAATGCATGTTTTGGAGAAAATTTACGCTGGGTGTGAAATATATTTGCATGCATATATATATAATCTTGTACCCATTTCACTATGATATATTAAAGGTTACTAGAATAGAATATTAATTTACACCTATTGGTTAAAATGTGCACTACACCTTTTGTACTCCACCTCCTTCATTTGTATTGACGCCTACCATTTTTATGACTTGTCTTATCTCTAATAAAACCACCGTTGAACCAACTTTTCAGCGGGAAACAGCCTTGAGGAGCTTGGAGAGTAGTCACACTCTCGGGCCTCTGATTTGTCCACTCCCCCGCCTCTGCAGACGCGGCCTTTAACTTTCATTCCATCCGCATCAGTGTGTGTTCCTGTGTTCGAGTTTATTTAAGTGTTGGCTGGTAGCTCCAACATTATGGTGCCCGAAACCCGGAAGGTTTCGCATCCTGATTTTGGTTCGCGAATAATTAATCCAAAAATCTGACGTCAGCTGTCTCCCCATTGAGGAGAAGGGTGATCGATTCTCCGCTGTCCAGAAGAAGGAAGCGAATCCATCCCACCGGACACAGAGCACATCTGAGCGGTAAGGCACTTTTAAAATTAATTTGTAGAATCCAATCCAGTATTGAGACCCCGTCTTTCTAGAGAAGAAAGATGCTCCGTGTGTCGGAGAAAAATGTTTCTTTACCGCTCCCCGTAAGTTAGGGGAAACGTTCTCGGGATTTGAGAAGTTAGGTAAATTAAACGAGAGATCAAGTAAGGATCTCGAGATTTCTGGTTTGAGTTCTAATGCGTGAATCACCAGACAAAGAGGAGGAGGTCGCAACTCTCCGCCAGGGACTCCGAGGATTGCGTTAAAGATATAGAAAAAATATTATTATACTGTGCCAAGAGAATGAAAGCTCAAAATAAAGAATATATATATATATATATATATATATATATATATATATATATATATATATATATATATATATATATATATATATATATATATATATATATATATATATATATATATATATATATATATATATATATATATATATATATATATATATATATATATATATATATATATATATATATATATATATATATATATATATATATATATATATATATATATATATATATATATATATATATATATATATATATATATATATATATATATATATATAATCTAAAACTTGCAAGTAATCTCCCTAAGGAGAAATTTAAACCAGAGCACTTGTGACACGCTCGTAAATCACGTCGTTTGCCGCGCAAAATAAGAGTATAAATGACTATCTAGGCGGGAAAATAAGATAGTAAATTAAACGGGACGTCCCTAGAGAAGGTGAGTAAACACTAAATAAAAACTAATAAATACATTATCAGAATAACGGAATATATCAATATAATTTTTGAATAAGCAAAAATCTTCAAACAAAAGAAAAGTTGCAAAAATGGGTTTAACAAACAGCAAAGAACTCTGAACCGACATGAAGTTTATGCTGAAGCATTTTCCTGATAATTGCACATATATGAAAGAATGGAGGAAGAATAAAGACAAAGAGTGGGATGGGAGACTGTTGGAGGAGCCATTACAGGCCATAAAGCGTAAATTACAAGTCGAGAAGGCTATTGAAAGAGGAAAAAAAGAGAAGATATGTAAAGAACTTCAAGATATTCAAGTTTGGATCGGTCAAGCCCAATTAAGACAGAAACAAAAAATTATGAAGAAAATTAAACAAGCTGAACAAAAAACAAGTATGGCAGCTTTGATTAATATTAGGCCCCACGAAGAGACACTGGCCCCCTCCAGTGCACTCACTTCGGACAGGCTGTGCCAGGCACCTTTTACGAGCCAAGGGCACAAAGAGGGAGGGGGACCTGAGATGCACACACAAGAACAACATCTCAAGTTACAAAGAGCCTCTTACAATCCACACGATGAAGAAAGGAGGGGTGAAGCAGAGCCCACAGGTGCCGCTGCAGAACCAGCAGGAGTAATCAAAATGCAGACAAGAGCACAAAGAGAAAAATGGGAGGAGGACAACTCTATCCTCCCTTGATAGCATTTCAAGGACCTTACACTGGCCCACAGCCATGGGCACCACCAAGCCAAATGTATCCCATGGTTGAAGTTGCAAACCCACACTTCCAAGTGAATGGAGATCGTGATCAAACCATTCTCGTCCACCGTCCATGGACCGAGTCTGAATGTACTGAAGCATGAAAGGGACTGGGAGACCCAATAAAAAACCCAACTGAATGGTCCAATAATTTTGAACAGCTAAGGCAAAGTTTTCACCTAAATGGAGCTGAGACAAGAAAAGCGTTCACCATGAGTCTGGGACACAACCGGGCAAGAGTGAGAGGAAACTTTGATGAAAAAAACAACCAAGGAAAAATTCACCCCCATGATTCACCAGACCTAACGATGCTAGTAGAAAGAGTCCTGAGTCGAGTTCGAGAGACGTGGCGCCCAACACCATGTTATGACAAAATTAGAGCCACAAGACAGGAACGAGGAGAAGGAATTCATAAATTCAGAGCAAGATTTGAAGAAGTGTTCAAAGCCCACAGTGGGATAACGGAAGACCAAAATGAGCAAGGGGCGTACCAAGCCCAACTGAGACAAGGGTTCCTGGAAGGGCTCCAGCCCCATATCAAAGGGTTCGTGCAGAAGTACTGTGTCACATACCGAACCATGCCAATGAACCAACTCATGGAGTGGGCGATTCATGCTGAGGAGAGACACTGCCAAAAACAGGTAAGTTCAGGAGTTAACGCTCTGACCCAAGCCATGGCCTCATTGGTGGACGAAGAGTCATCAGAAGTATACTACCAACGAGGACATGGAAGAGTAAGTGGCCGAGGAAGACACGGCCGACCAAGAAGAAGAAGCCCAGATGACAAGTGTTTCAAGTGTCAAGAGAGAGGACATTTTGCTCGAGACTGCAAAAATACACACAGGTGGGACCAGAGACCCCCACCGTTCAACCCAGAAAATCAATATCAAGAATGACGCCAGAAGAAATGGAAGTCTAACACAGAAGAGGAAACTGAAGAAAGCGTTTGGGAGGATGAAGAAACCCCCTGCTCGCCAGTAGAAGTGTTAGACTTAACCGAAATCATGTCCACCCTCTGGGAGAGAGATAGCAAACCATACTACACCTTACTGGTGGGACAAAGTCAAACACCAGTAAGATTCTTATGCGACACTGGAGCAGATAAATCAGTCATCAAAGACAAAGTGCCAGGATTGATACCAGGAAAGGAGTGGATCACTGTGATAGGAGCAGGAGGACACATGGAGCTATTGAAGAAGTCGAAGAAAACAAAAATAACTGATGAAAATGGACAAAATCATGAAGTAAAATTTGTCCTGAGTAAAAACTGTCCTGTGAACCTCATGGGAAGAGATCTACTCCGTAAACTGGGAATCAGCCTTATCCCCACAGACGATGGTATGAAACCAGTACACAGATGGGAGGAAGCGGAAATCCAAATAGTTGAAGATCAAGAGGAACCTCATACTTTCTACTCCCTAGATTTAGCAACACAAGGGCCCTCATCCGTAATCCGACAGTTAAAATCTAAAGTCGAAAATATTAATGGCCAAACACAAACCCACTGGCCACTACACATCACCATGAAATTTGGAAAAGCCAAACCAGAATTTGTTAAACAGTTCGAGCGACTGGGACCCCAACTAGTCCGACTGGAGTACCTGTATTCCACAGCAGAGGGAGATGCAGCCACTTCGGTGGACTTGCCGCCACAAGCGAAAAAACTACGACAGCTTGAGATAACACCTCATGTGTCCATAAAGAGAAAACACCAAAGGTCCTGGAAAGACCTAGGATGCATGGTGCAATTTTTGGAGACTAGAAACGAGGAGTCGTGGTCACATCAGACTCCCACAGTCAGCGTACTAACAAACACCCCATATGGAACAGTGACAAGACAGAAGCTGAAGTGGATGACCCAAGCAAGTCCGAAGACGCATTTAACTGCATGACAAGACTACATACTACTACAAGCTGAAGATTTCCCTACAGTACCGAGTTCACTGTGGTCCAAATCAAAAGCAGATGTAGGAAAAATGACCACAGCAAGAGAAGTAAGAATTGAGCCCAAGACATCATTTCGACCACGGGCTAAACAATACCCCCTTAAACCAGATGCTATAAATGGCATCAGACCAGTAATTAAAGAAATGCTCGAAGCAGGCATTCTAATTGAAAGTCCATCAAGCGAATGTAACACACCTATCTTTCCCGTGAAGAAAACGGAGACGGGAACGTGGAGATTGGTCCAAGACCTAAGACGGGTCAATGAAGCAGTGAGGTCCAGAGCACCCTGGGTACCCGACCCACACATACTGTTGAACAAGTTAAAGCCAAATCAGAAATTCTTTACAGTAATTGACCTAAGCAATGCATTTTTCTCTATACCATTACACAAAACAGCACAAGACTGGTTTGGTTTCACATTCGAAGGAACCAAATACACATACACAAGGCTGCCACAGGGATTCTGCGACAGCCCCACAATATTCTCACAAGAGATTGCAGCATGTATAAATCAGCATGAACACAGACACCACACAGATCCTAGTATATGTAGACGATATACTGATAGCCAGCCCCACCGAAGAGGAAGACAAAGAAGCAATCAGATTATTCAAACATCGAGAGCAAACTGGGAACAAGGCGTCGCTGAAGAAACTGCAGTACTGTCAGGAGTCAGTCATCTTCTTGGGACACCGAGTCTCACAGAAAGGAAGGGAACTAACGGACGGAAGACGAGAAGCCATCCAGCAATGTCCGAAACCACAGACGAAAAAACAAATGATGGCCTTCTTAGGCCTAACTAACTACTGCAGGAGTTGGATTCCAAATTATGCAGAACTAACTCAGCCACTTCTAGACATGATCTATGCCACTGAGATGACAATGAGAGACCCAGTGACATGGACTGAAGAAGGAAACCGAACATTCATGGAAGTGAAGCAACACATCTTGGAATCAGGAGTCCTAGCATTTCCTAACTATGAAAAACCATTCACCCAAACAGTGACTTGCAAAGGAGCGTTCATGACATCAGTGTTACTACAACCACATGGAACAAAGATTAAACCAGTAGTGTTCTACCCAAAACGACTGGACCCAGTTGCAGCTGCCCTACCCCCGTAAGTACGAGCAGTGTGTGCAGCAGCATTAGCGGTCCAGATGACAGCTGAACTTGTACTGTTCCATCCACTCACACTCCAAGTCCCCCATGAAGTAGATCTACTGATAACACAAACCAAAATGTCGTTTCTGTCACCAGCAAGACACCTGGCCGTAACAGCCACATTGTTATCGCAACCCCATCTCACGATTAAGCGATGCAATACCTTGAACCCAGCAACGTTAATACCAACTGAAGAAGACGGAGATCCACACCAATGTGATGAAAGAACCAGTGAAAGCTGTAAACCAAGACCAGATCTAAAAGACACTCCTATTCTAGACAGCACTTATGTATACGTAGATGGATCCGCATCCAAATCAGAACAAGGAAAAAATCAAGTAGGATTTGCAGTCGTCACAGACAACAAAGTCTTATGTGCAGAAAAATTGCCATCTAATCACTCAGCGCAAGATGCAGAAATTATAGCATTGACAAAGGCGTGCACATTGTTTAAAGGTAGGAAGGTCACGATTTATACAGACAGCCAATATGCACACTCCACTCTACATGTATTTGCTGCACAATGGATTAGAAGAGGGATGAAAACATCCACAGGCAAATCAGTAGAGCATGCCGAACTGCTGAAACAATTACTTAATGCAGTACTACTTCCCAGCCACATAGCTGTATGCAAATGTAAGGCACATACTAACAGCAGCGACAGAATTAGTAGAGGAAATACTAGAGCAGATACAGCAGCTAAAGGAGCAGCACAAACACTGAGTGCTCAGTATACACAACAACAACATGAGTCAATCCCAAAAACAGTATTAATTGAAATGCAAAACATTGCACCACAGAATGAAAAAGATGCATGGATACTCAAAGGCGCAGAACAGTCTGCGGACGGCCTATATACAATAAAAGGCCTACCCTGCTTGCCAAAAAAAATATTCCAAATGGTAGCAAAATTGAGACATGGAAAGTCTCATGTCTCAACAAGGGGGATGATAGACATGGTACAGCGTGTTTTCCATGTGACAACAGGTCTAAATACCTATTTTAAATTTTTTTGTAGAGACTGTTTAATTTGCTGCAAACATAATGTGCAAGGTAACCTCAGACCCAAACGAGGCCAATGCCCAAAAGGTACCTACCCATTTGAAATTATACACATGGATTTCATTGAATTATCCAGAAGCAACCAGTATAAATACTGTTTAGTCTTGATTGACTCATTCTCGAAATGGACTGAAATAGTCCCCTCAAAAACACCAGACGCATTGACGGTGGCTAAAGCCATCTGTAAACACATAATCCCAGAACATGGGATCCCCAGAATCATCTGGAGTGACAATGGAACTCATTTTGTAAACAGCATAATACAATACATGGCAAACCACCTCGGAATAAGTCTAAAAAATCACTGCTCGTACCATCCTCAAAGCGCGGGACTGGTAGAGAGAACAAATGGTACAATAGAACTAAGGCTTAAAAAAACCATGGAAGAAACAAAAAAAACCATGGCCAGAATGCTTACCACTAGTCAAAACATATATGAGAATTGTACCAACTAGCTCAGGATTAACACCTTTTGAGATAGTTCATGGAAGACCATTCCAACTTCCCCTATGGGAAGGTGAACCATGGCAAGAGACTAAGGGCGAGGCAGATCCACTCACAGAGTGGATGGTAAAAATGTTTAGAGAAAAACTTGTCCAAAATACATGTAAGCTGCCGTTATCCCCTTTGTCTCCCCTACAGGAGGTGGTGAAGCCTGGTGACCAGATCCTGATTCGAGTCATAAAAAGGAAATCCTGGTCCTCGCCACGTTGGGAAGGCCCATTCGTGGTTCAACTCACCACCCCCACCGCAGTAAAGATTGCCGAGAGGTCGACGTGGATTCACCAATCCCAAGTCAAAATAGTTCGAGACATCGGCAACCCTGAGTAGATTGCAAATCGGACAGTACCAAAACCCTTGTCCGCGAAGGAATCATCTGACGTCTGCTCACCTGCCCCAAACACCCCCCCTAACCTAACCTTGACCTCTCACAGTTTTTACACCCTCACACAGAAGCCAAAATGAAAGCCGCTGCCACCCTCATCACTGTAACTGTACTATCAGTGGCAGCATGGGTGTGGCTGAGTGCCCCGCCCCCAGACATTCGAGTTGAAAAACAAGACAATGCCGTGCTACTGTCACAGAGGAAAGTGAAGTGGTATGAAAAGAACAATCCAAAGAATCATTTTGAAGAAAATATGTGGTATAATTTCAAGGTATTTCAGAAAAAAATAACTGGTGTGAAAGAAAGTTGTTATGTGTGTAGTCGTATGCCTTATTCCACATGTACCCCACCAGTGTATCCCAAGCCAATCGACCCCTATACCTATAATGCCTACACACCTCTATGGTATCCCGACATACTGAGATCACGGTGTCTAGAAGGTGCATTTAGATCTGTAGTTCCCGAGGTTGATCCCACTGTACCACCTTTAACAGGTAGAAAATTCACAAGGCTTTTGAACTATGATTGGACAGATCTAGTTATGTTAAGCAACGTCCCATACCCAAGTGATTTTACGGCTGTGTGTTTCGCTAGTAATATGACATTCTGGGGTAAGTCCAGACCAGTAGGAGAAGTCCCCATGAAATTCTGTAGGGATATACTTACCCCGTGCAGACGAGACACCACTAACAAAGCCAGGTTCAATGCCACAGGAGTACCCATGGGTGCCACCTGCAGGGACTATTACACTCTCCCTGATGTAATGGGCACTGATCCCCAAGATGATGGGTATTGGATGTGTGGGCATACAGTGTATTTGGGTTTGCCCACAGCATGGAATGGTCGCTGTGCAATGGTGCAGATGGTTCAAGATGCATTCCTTTTAAGGGGAGTGAAAATACCAGTAAGATATAAGAGATTTATACCTGTACAATTTAAACCACATGATTCAATTTGGGGTAGTAATGTCCCTGATGATCACAAATTATGGTCCACCTCCGAGAAAGTCATATTGTCACTACTTCCACAGATTGGAGTGGGTAAAGTTATGCTCCGTGTAGAAACATTGAATTATCGGATGGGATTGTTCATTAACCAAACTATCAAAGCCCTACAAGGTATAGCAGAGGAATTAAAAGCCCTTAGAGAAATGGAGTTGCAAGACCGCATGGTCCTAGATTTGATAACAGCCAAGGATGGAGGTGTGTGTGCCATAGTTGGAGAACACTGTTGCACCTTCATCCCAGATGAAACCGGTGACGAAGGTAACATAACTCGTGCCATAGCTGAAATGAAAGCCTTAGCCAACACCATGGCCCAAGATCACTCAGCCATAGGTGCATCACTGTGGTCGTGGTTGACAACCGGATCATGGTTCTCTATTCTGATTAAATTTGCAACTCCCTTTTTTGCGGTTTTAATTCTATTCTGCATCTTTTCAATGTGTGTAATCCCTTGTATGAAAGTTATGATTCAAAAAAATATCCAGCACACGCTGGTAGCTTACGGTGACATACAGTTTCACAGCATGACAAACCTTGCCGGAGATTCTAGCACTCTTCCAAAGTGTGATGAATCCCCGGATGTCGAGTCGTCTGGGTAAATGTACTTGTCTTGACTTAAAAAATTGTGTTCGCTCATTAAGGGGGACGCAGAGGAATTTTCCTCAAGTACCCCTGAGTAAACTTGAGTTTTTCGCCTCTGCCTTGACAAGTGATTTAGTTATTTTCCATACCCTGTTGAGTGACTATTAATGATATTTGTATTCTAAAACCTGCAAAGGAGGGATATAGATTGACGAAAATGAAAATTCTTTCAAAGTAACTTCAGGGGGGATATGTGAAATATATTTGCATGCATATATATATAATCTTGCACCCATTGCACTATGATATATTAAAGGTTACTAGAATAGAATATTAATTTACACCTATTGGTTAAAATGTGCACTACACCTTTTGTACTCCACCTCCTTCATTTGTATTGACGCCTCCCATTTTTATGACTTGTCTTATCTCTAATAAAACCACAGTTGAAGCAACTTTTCAGCGGGAAACAGCCTTGAGGAGCTTGGAGAGTAGTCACACTATCGGGCCTCTGATTTGTCCACTCCCCCGCTTCTGCAGACGCGACCTATAACTTTCATTCCATCCGCATCAGTGTGTGTTCCTGTGTTCGAGTTTATTTAAGTGTTGGCTGGTAGCCCCAACACTGGGAAATACCCCTAGAACCATCCTGGATCTTTATTTTTAGACAGAATAGTGAAAATACATCCACCTACACAATCAACACTAACTCTGGGTAAAAGCACGAACCAGAACTGACTGGGCTTGGTTTTACTACAACCACCATGCAAAATAAAGTGCCCAAATGGAGGTCATTTATTCGGGCATAGAAGAACTTCTGAACATCCCCAGATGATAATTTTTATACAGAATAGTCAAAACAACAACCCCATTCCTATTGGACACACGTTACGGGTGTATACACAAACCAGAACCGACTGGGCCTGGTTCTAATACAACCACTATTTTTGTCGCAAAATGCATGTTTTTGACACTATTTATGGTGGGAAATAGTCTCAGAACATCCCTGGATCTTTATTCTTACAGAGAATAGTGAAAATACATCCACCCACACAATCGACACTGATTGTGGGTAAAGCACCAACCAGAACCGACTGGGCCTGGTTCTAAACAACCACTTGTAAATAAAGTGCCCAAATTGAGGTCATTGATTCGGGCATAACAGAATTTCTGAACATCCCTAGAATAATATTTTTATAAAGAATAATCAAAAATACATCCCCATCATCATTGGACACAAATTCTGGGTAAAAACACGAACCAGAACCGACTGGGCCTGGTTCTAATACAACCACTACTTGAACCGCAAAATGCCTGTTTTGGACACTGTTTGTGGTGGGAAATAGCTCCAGAACCATCCTGGATCATTATTGTTATACAAAATAGTGAAAATACATCCACTCACACAATAAACACAAATTCTGGGTAAAAGCACCAACCAAAACCGACTGGGCCTGTTTCTAAACCACCACTTGTAAATAAAGTGACCAAATGAAAGAAATTCATTCGGGCATAGCAGAACTTCTGAACATCGCTAGATGATTATTTCTATACAGAATAGTCAAGTATACATCCCCATCATAATTGGACACAAGTTCCGTATACAAACACCCACCAGAACCGACTGGACCCTGTTATAATGCAACCACTATTTTGTATCGCCTGTTTTGGACACTGTTTATGGTGGGTAATAGCTCCAGAATCACCTAGAATGATGCCAATGAATGACTTACTTGAAATGGACGATTTTACACTATATACACAGGAACTATGTGTCTCTGACAGTGTGTTTGGCAGCAGGGGAACGTTTCAGTTTTTATTGCCTTAATGTGCTTTTCATGGCCTGATAATCACGTTTTGGCCAAGTATGATAGTTTTCATTGTAACTTAATTTCTATCACTTAGAACGATGCCAACAAAAAAACTCACTTGAATTGGACGATTTTACACTATATACACAGTAACTGTGTCTCTGACAGTTTGTTTGGCAGCAGGGAAACTTTTCAGTTTTTATTGCCTTAATGTACTTTTCATGCCCTGAAAATCACGTTTTGGCCAAGTATGATTGTTTTCATTATAACTTAATTTCTAGCCATGAGAATGATGCCAAATGGATAACTTACTTGAATTGGACGATTTTACACTATATACACAGTAACTATGTGTCTCTGACAGTTTGTTTGGCAGCAGGGGAACATGTAAGATTAGACAAAGTATCTTTGCAAATGCTTGTTCATATTGTATACATTTTTGTGAGTATAACAGCATCGTAGTCATCCTTATGGCTGACATGTCAGCATAAACACCCAACTGTCTGACTGAATAAACAATCTTAGTCTTGTGATTGGGGTGACATGTAAGCACAAATACTCAACTGTCTGACACTGATTAATTACTTTTTGTCCTGCAAATGACTGAAATGTATCTGTCCAAAGTCTTAGTGACAACTGTCAGTTTTTCCTGTATTTAAGACACACACACACCAGTCATTCGACTAGAGTTGCAGGAACATCGCGTTGAGCAGGACCCTACTGTAGGAACTCTCACTGTCCACTTTGCAGTCTGGTAATAAATCAATTGGTCCGGGACCAATGAAAGTAGAACAAGAATTAGCAAGGGCTTTATAGTCTTGGTCTGTTAATAGAGTCAGGGACTTAACTAAGACAAAGTCAGGGACTTTTGGTCTTTGTGTGTTCAGAGATATTGGGTTAATCACAAAGTAGAGATCAATTTCGGGTCATTTAGAAAATAATTGTTGTTTAAACTATTAAGTAGGTGATTAATATGGGTCAGAAAGCAACAAAAGGGATGGGTTTATTGTCAGATTGCAAAATGAAAATCGGAAAGTTACCGGGACGAGATATCATGGTCCAGCTTGGTCTAAGCCTAGTGGCCACCCAAAATGGCCTCCGACCCAGGGAATTACAGACCAAAAATATCTTCCACACCACCACATCTAACAGCTTCTACTCTCTCGACATTGTCGGGAATGATTCTGCCAAGGTAGCTGAAAGTCTAAGAGAACAGTCTGACGATATCTGCCCAGCAGCACCAGGACAGGAACAACAAACATGGCCATTACATGTCACCCTGAAGTTCATGGGAGACCGGACGACAAGTGGTTAAACCAATTCTCACAGTTGCCCACTCAACGAATCATAATTAACCACGTATATGCAACTGACCTAATGGACAACCCATTGCCCCCCGGACACATTGCCTATGGGGATGGAGATAAGGGGATGGATCATCATCAAAAACCCTGGATGGAGAAAAACACAACGTATATGCCGTGGTGACTCAAAAAGACAACCTCAAGACAGGACGACTCCCCGGCGACTGGTCTGCACAAGCCGCAGAAATAGTGGCACTGACAGAGGCATGTAGACTATTCCTAGAACAAGACGTGACGGTGGAAAGACACAGCCCAATCCCTGCTGAATTCCTAAGAGAAATGCAAAATCATGCCCCAGAAAAAGAGAAACTGCAATGGGAAACAGAAGGAGCCACTCAGTACAAGAACGGACTCTATGCAGTAGAAAACAAGCCATGCGTCCCATGATCATTGTTTGAAGTAATTGCCAAATTGAGCCATGGGAGGAGCCATGTCTCAACAGAAGGGATGATCAGTACAGTACAACAAACAATGCATGTTCCCAGAGGTCTCCAAACTTACTTCAATTTTTTTTGCAGAAACTGTCTAAACTGCTGTAGACACAACTCTCAAGGCAATGAACGACCCAAGCATGGAACAAGGCAAACAGGAACATATCCCTTCGAGCTTCTGAACATGGATTTCATCAAACTGAACCAAAGTGCTGGACTCGTCGAACAAACCATTAGAACAGTAAAACTCAGACTCAGAAAAACCATGGAAGATACAGGAAAACCATGGCAAGAATGCCTGAGCCTGGTAAAAACGTACATGAGAATCATTCCAACAGCACAGGGATGCACACCATTTGAGGCAGTGAAAGACAGACCCTTCCACTTAACAATGTGGGAAAAAGATCTGGTGGTAGAAGAGAAAGGAGAAACAGAATCCCTCACTAAGTGGTTATGCAAAATGTTTCAAGAAAGAACTGTGATGAATGCAAAATAATCTGCCGACATCTTCTCTGTCTCCCACAGAGGAGGTCCTGTCCCCAGGAGACCTGGTACTGGTCAAGGTGATGAAAAGAAAGTGCTGGTCTTCTCCACGTTGGGACAGACCTCACCATGTGATTTTGGCCATCATCATCACCGCTCTGTGTTCAACCACATGGGGGGAACGTACCAGAACCTTGGTACACTCCCACTGGAGGAGAATGCCCCACTAGCTAGTTCAGGAAACAATCAGGGGCCCCCAGATCGCATCCCTTTAACCAAGACACCAATCGTCGTTCAAGTCCCTTTGCTCAGCCTACAGCTTACTCACTTGGGATTACACAGGACTGACTCCAGTTATTTTTATTGGTACCTACAAGCTCCCAGAGTCTGAGTGGTCTGGCCAGACACCTTGGACCAGGTCCTCCTCCATACAGGCTACAAAACCATCACATGGCCCCTTTCCAAAGAAGCTACCACCATGACCGCTAACTTCACCAAGTTAGCCACCACCATCAAAGATGGTAAACATATGCTAGAGCTCACGACAAATATCCAACAAAAAGGCTGCATCAACCTATGCCTCCGACCGGACCGACCAGGAAAAGGCCCCCTCTTTACTATCACCATCCGCACAACTAGTCCAGCCATGGTCCCCAAAGTCATTGGTGTGAACCCCTTCGTACAACCATCCGCCACACGCCTACTCAAAATCCGTCCGGCAGGAACACCTAAGCCTGAGTAGATACACCTTATTCTCGCCCATGTCCAAACACAGGAAGAAAACGACTACAACCCGATGATAAGGAACAGTTGGTACAGATACACCGCACTCACAGCCCGCGCCACAACCAATGAGTTGTTATGTCTGTTCCCTCATGCCTACTGCCGTAGCCCAACCACAGCTATGGTCCAACCGACAGAACGAAGAACTCGCCAACCTCACCTACAACTGTATCCTGGGTAATCTGAGAGAATCCTTCCAGCAAAGCTCGACCGCCTACATACCATGGTCCCAGTACCATTAGCAGCTACAGTCAATACCGCAACGTATGTCCAGTGCAACAACCGAACAGACTGTTATCCATCCTGTTTCAACTTCAGCGGACCGGATCCGAAGACCCCTTTGGACCAAGTTCACGTCACCAGGTGCGCCGAGATCAGACACATTCCTTCCCAATCATGGACAGTACTGGACCAAATATGGTGGCTCTGCGAATGGCAAGTGTATATGATCATCCCCACCAATACAACTGGGCTCTGTGTCCCTACATCTGCATCCGACCACACGTACGTTCTAACAGCAGACTCGATTCCAACTGTCGACGCCAACCCACATCTACCCACAAGGCGTCAACGACGGAGCTTTAATTTCTTCCCCCATGATTCAGTTTGGGGCTCGGATGTCCCCCTCTAATACAAACACTGGTCAGTCTCCTCCAAAATCATGATGGCGGTGTTCCCCAGGGTAGGAACAGCGAAGAACACCCTACGTCAGGAAACCATTGACTACAGATTCCAGGCCCGACACTAATCAATTACTTGTTGCCCTGCAAATGATTGAAACGTATGTGTCCAAAGTCTTAGGGACAACTGTCAGTTTTGGCTGTAGTTAAGACACACTCACAGGTCATTCGACTAGATATACAGTAACATCGCTGTGAACAGGACCCCACTGTAGGAACTCTCACTGTCCACTTTGCAGTCTGGTAATACATATTTTCTATTTAAATTTATCTCACTCTTTCTTAGCCTGCTCCTGAAGTTGTATTTTCAGACCTAACAAACATTTTAGTTTTTTTGCCCTAATGTGCGTTTCATGCGCTGAAAATCACGTTTTGGCCAAGTATCATAGTTTTCACTATAACTTAACCTAACCCTAACCCTTACCATAACCCTAACCCTAACCCTAACCCTAACCCTAACCCTAACCCTAACTCTAACCCTAACCCTAACCCTCCTAACCCTAACCCTCCTAACCCAAACCCTAACCCAAACCCTAACCCAAACCCAAACCCTAACCCTAACCCAAACCCTAACCCTAACCCTAACCCTAACTTCCATCACTTAGAATGATATCAAATGAAAAACCGACTTAATTTGGACGATTATACACTATATACACAGTAACTATGTGTCACTGACAGTTTGTTTCGCAGTGGGGGAACATTTCAGTTTTTATTGCCTTAATGTGCATTTCATGCGCTGAAAATCACGTTTTGGCCAAGTATCATAGTTTTCACTATAACTTAATTTCTATCGCTGAGAATGATGCCAAATGAAAAACTTACTTGAATTGGACGATAATTCACTATATACACAGTAACTATGTGTCTCTGACAGTTTGTTTCGCAGCAGGGGAACATTTCAGTTTTCATTGCCTTAACGTGCGTTTCATGCGCTGAAAATCACGTTTTGGACAAGTATCATAATTTTCACTTTAACTTAATTTCTATCACTTAGAATGATGCCAAATGAAAAACTTACTTGAATTGGAAAATTATACACTATATACACAGTAACTATGTGTCTCTGACAGTTTGTTTCGCAGCAGGGGAACATTTCAGTTTTTATTGCCTTAACGTGCGTTTCATGCGGTGAAAATCACGTTTTGGCCAAGTATCATAGTTTTCACTATAACTTAATTTCTATCGCTTAGAATGATGCTAAATGCAAAACTTACTTGAATTGGACGATTTTACACTATATACACAGTAACTATGTGCCTCTGACAGTTTGTCTCGCAGCAGGGGAACATTTCAGTTTTTATTGCCTTAACGTGCGTTTCATGCGCTGAAAATCACGTTTTGGCCAAGTATCATAGTTTTCACTATAACTTAATTTCTAGCACTTAGAATGATGCCAAATGCAAAACTTACTTGAATTGGACGATTTTACACTATATACACAGTAACTATGTGCCTCTGACAGTTTGTTTCGCAGCAGGGGAACATTTCAGTTTTTATTGCCTTAACGTGCGTTTCATGCGCTGAAAATCACGTTTTGGCCAAGTATCATAATTTTCACTATAATTTAATTTCTATCACTTAGAATGATGCCAAATGAAAAACTTACTTGAATTGGACGATTTTACACTATATACACAGTAACTATGTGTCCCTGACAGTTTGTTTCGCAGCAGGGGAACATTTCAGTTTTTATTGCCTTAACGTGCGTTTCATGCGCTGAAAATCACGTTTTGGCCAAGTATCATAGTTTTCACTATAACTTAATTTCTATCACTTAGAATGATGCTAAATGCAAAACTTACTTGAATTGGACGATTTTATACTATATACACAGTAACTATGTGTCTCTGACAGTTTGTTTCGCAGCCGGGGAACATTTCAGTTTTTATTGCCTTAACTGCGTTTCATGTGCTGAAAATCACGTTTTGGCCAAGTATCACAATTTTCACTCATACATAATTTCTATCACTTAGAATGATGCTAAATGAAAAACTTACTTAAATTGGACGATAATACACTATATACACAGTAACTATGTGTCTCTGACAGTTTGTTTCGCAGCAGGGGAACATTTCAGTTTTTATTGCCCTAATGTGCGTTTCATGCGCTGAAAATCACGTTTTGGCCAAAAATCATAGTTTTCACTATAACTTAATTTCCATCACTTAGAATGATGCTAAATGCAAAACTTACTTGAATTGGACGATTTTACACTATATACACAGTAACTATGTGTCTCTGACAGTTTGTTTCGCAGCAGGGGAACATTTCAGTTTTTATTGCCTTAACGTGCGTTTCATGCGCTGAAAATCACGTTTTGGCCAAGTATCATAATTTTCACTATAACTTAATTTCCATCACTTAGAATGATGCTAAATGCAAAACTTACTTGAATTGGACGATGTTACACTATATACACAGTAACTATGTGCCTCTGACAGCTTGTTTCGCAGCAGGGGAACATTTCAGTTTTTATTGCCTTAACGTGCGTTTAATGCGCCGAAAATCACGTTTTGGCCAAGTATCATAGTTTTCACTATAACTTAATTTCTATCACTCAGAATGATGCCAAATGAAAAACTTACTTGAATTGGACGATTATACACTATATACACAGTAACTATGTAGTCATCCTTATGGCTGACATACCAGCATAAACACCCAACTGTCTGACTGAATAAAAAATCTTAGTCTTGAATGATGCCAAATGCAAAACTTACTTGAATTGGACGATTTTACACTATATACACAGTAACTATGTGCCTCTGACAGTTTGTTTCGCAGCAGGGGAACATTTCAGTTTTTATTGCCTTAACGTGCGTTTCATGCGCTGAAAATCACGTTTTGGCCAAGTATCATAATTTTCAGTATAACTTAATTTCTATCACTTAGAATGACGCCAAATGAAAAACTTACTTGAATTGGACGATTTTACACTAAATACACAGTAACTATGTGCCTCTGACAGCTTGTTTCGCAGCAGGGGAACATTTCAGTTTTTATTGCCTTAACGTGCGTTTAATGCGCCGAAAATCATGTTTTGGCCAAGTATCATAGTTTTCACTATAACTTAATTTCTATCACTCAGAATGATGCCAAATGAAAAACTTACTTGAATTGGACGATTATACACTATATACACAGTAACTATGTAGTCATCCTTATGGCTGACATACCAGCATAAACACCCAACTGTCTGACTGAATAAACAATCTTAGTCTTGTGATTGGGGTGACATGTCAGCACAAATACTCAACTGTCCGACACTGATCAATTACTTTTTGCCCTGCAAATGACTGAAATGTATCTGTCCAAAGTCCTAGTGACAACTGTCAGTTTTTCCTGTATTTGAGACACACACACTGGTCATTCGACTAGAGTTGCAGGAACATCGCGTTGAACAGGACCCTACTGTAGGAACTCTCACTGTCCACTTTGCAGTCTGGTAATAAACCAATTGGTCCGGGATCAATGAAAGTAGAACAATAATTAGCATATTCATTCGCTGATTAATAATGAGATGTGGGCTGGTCCAGGGCTGCTGTGAGGGGGGGTTTCTCTGGGCTCCACATCTTCCAGCCTTGAATCCACATCATCCAGACCTCTGTCTCCGCTGGTCCTATAAAGTCCTGACCCTCCGCCCTGCTCTTTGTTCCTCTGCCCTTTGAAGTCCTCCATCTGGTCTCTTATCAGTGTGGATCCCACCTTGAAATAAGAATCTCAGGAAGAGCCTTTTGTTAACATTATAGTTGAGGAGTCTCAGACCCATCCTTCTGTTCATATTGTATTTGAGTTGGGAACCAGTGGCGACTCTAAAACAAGACCGCCACAACAAAAGGAATGAGTAAAATGTGATATCAAAATGAAACAGCTATACTAAAAAGAATGAGTAAAATATGATATCAAAATGAAACAGCTATACTAAAAAGAATGAGTAAAATATGATATCAAAATGAAACAGCTATACTAAAAAGAATGAGTAAAATATGATATCAAAATGAAACAGCTATACTAAAAAGAATGAGTAAAATATGTCATATTCTACACCACTTAACGAATCATAATTAACCACGTATATGCAACTGACCTAATGGACAACCCATTGCCCCCGGACACATTGCCTATGGGGATGGATCATCATCAAAAACCCTGGATGGAGAAAAACACAACGTATATGCCGTGGTGACTCAAAAAGACAACCTCAAGACAGGACGACTCCCCGGCGACTGGTCTGCACAAGCCGCAGAAATAGTGGCACTGACAGAGGCATGTAGACTATTCCTAGAACAAGACGTGACGGTGGAAAGACACAGCCCAATCCCTGCTGAATTCCAAAGAGAAATGCAAAATCATTCCCCAGAAAAAGAGAAACTGCAATGGGAAACAGAAGGAGACACTCAACACAAGAACGGACTCTATGCAGTAGAAAATAAGCCATGCGTGACACGAACATTGTTTGAAGTAATTGCCAAATTGAGCCATGGGGTGAGCCATGTCTCAACAGGAGGGATGATCAGTACAGTACAACAAACAATGCATGTTCCCAGAGGTCTCCAAACTTCATTTTTTTTTGGCAGAAACTGTCTGAACTGCTGTAGACACAACTCTCAAGGCAACGAACGACCCAAGCATGGAACAAGGTAAATAGGAACATATCCCTTCGAGCTTCTGAACATGGATTTTATCAAACTGAACCAAAGTGCTGGACTCGTCGAACAAACCATTAGAACAGTAAAACTCAGACTCAGAAAAACCATGGAAGACACAGGAAAACCATGGCAAGAATGCCTGAGCCTGGTAGAAACGTACATGAGAATCATTCCAACAGCACAGGGATGCACACCATTTGAGGCAGTGAACGACAGACCCTTCCACTTAACAATGTGGGAAAAAGATCTGGTGGTAGAAGAGAAAGGAGAAACAGATTCCCTCACTAAGTGGTTATGCAAAATGTTCGAAGAAAGAACTGTGATGAATGCAAAATAATCTGCCGACATCTTCTCTGTCTCCCACAGAGGAGGTCCTGTCCCCAGGAGACCTGGTACTCGTCAAGGTGATAAAAAGAAAGTGCTGGTCTTCTCCACGTTGGGACGCACCTCACCGTGTGATTTTGGCCACACCCACCGCCGTCGAAATCGAAGGAAGAGACACCTGGATACATCAGTCCCACAGTAAACAAAGTACAAGAATGAAGTGGCTACTCATCATCATCACCGCTCTGTGTTCAACCACATGGGGGGAATGTATCAGAACCTTGGTACACTCCCACTGGAGGAGAATGCCCCACTAGCTGGTTCAGGAAACGATCAGGGGCCCCCAGATCTGCATACCATTAACCAAGACAACAATCGTCGTTCAAGTCCCTTTGCTCAGCCTACAGTTTACTCACTTGGGATTACACAGGACTGACTCCAGTTATTTCTATTGGTACCTACAAGCTCCCAGAGTCTGAGTGGTCTGGCCAGACATCTGGGACCAGGTCCTCCTCCATATAGGCTACAAGACCATCACATGACCCCTTTCCAAAGAAGCTACCACCAAGACCGCTAACTTCACCAAGTTAGCCACCACCATCAAAGATGGTAAACATACGCAGGAGCTCACGACCAATATCCAACAGAAAGGCTGCATCAACCTATGCCTCTGACCGGACCGACCAGGAAAAGGCCCCCTCTTTTACTATGACCATCCGCACTACTAGTCCAGCCAAAGGTCCCCAAAGTGATTTGTGTGAACCCCTTCGTAAAACCATCCGCCACACGCCTACTCAAAATCCGTCCGGCAGGAACACCTAAGCCTGAGGAGATACACCTAATTCTCGCCCATGTCCAAACACACGAAGAAAACGACTACAACCCGATGATGAGGAACAGTTGATACAGATACACCGCACTCACAGCCCGCGCCACAACCAATGAGTTGTTATGTCGTTCCCTCATGCCTACTGCCGTAGTCCAACCACAGCTATGGGCCAACCGACAGAACGAAGAACTCGCCAACCTCACCTAAAACTGTATCCTGGGTAATCTGAGAGAATCCTTCCAGCAAAGCTTGACCGCCTACATACCATGGTCGCAGTACCTTTAGCAGCTACAGTCAATACCCCAACATATGTCCAGTGGAACATCCGAACAGACTGTTATCCATCCTGTTTCAACTTCAGCGGACCTGATCCGAAGACCCCTTTAGACCAAGTTCACGTCACCAGGTGCGCCGAGATCAGACACATTCCTTCCCAATCATGGACAGTACTGGACCAAATATGGTGGCTCTGGGAATGGCAAGTGTATATGATCATCCCCGCCAATACAACTGGGCTCTGTGTCCCTACATCTGCATCCGACCACACGTATGTTCTAACAGCAGACTCGATTCCAACTGTCGACGCCAACCCACATCTACCCACCAGGCGTCAATGACGGAGCTTTGATTTCTTCCCCCATGATTCAGTGTGGGGCTCGGATGTCCCCGTCGAATACAAACACTGGTCGGGCTCGGATGTCCCCGTCGAATACAAACACTGGTCAGTCTCCACCAAAATCATGATGGCGGTGTTCCCCAGGGTAGGAACAGCGAAGAACACCCTACGTCTGGAAACCATTGACTACAGATTCCAGGCCCACGACAACGCATCAGTCCGACTGCAACAAGGCTGAGAAATCCAAATAACTGCCATGACCCAGAGGATTATCCAGAATCGCCTTGCCCTCGACAGAAGAACCGCCCAGCAGGGAGGTGTGTGTGCCATGGTAGGAGACTCATGCTGCACCTTCATTCCTGCCAACGAATCCCACTCAGTCCATGATGCCTTACAAACTATGAAGAACATACCGAACGCTATGACCAAAGATCCAGTTCCACAACAAGGATGGCATGACTTGTTCCTCTCTGGCTCATCATGGACACATACTCTTTTGAAAGCCCTAGACCAGTCGTAACTGTTATTGCTCTCGTGCTTGTTGTCCTTACTTGTTGTTTGCCCTGCTTCTCAGCTTTAATCAAACGTACCATTAATCCCACAGTCGAACAAATCATGATTGTTGAAACCCAGCTAATGCTAACTCGTATTCACATGCAACAATCTATATTTCCCAATCTGACATTGATGCTGTGCTACTGTCTGACACTGATTAATATATCTTTGTTATTCTGAGACGCCTGGTACCCTTCCTGGTCGGTCTAAACTCCAGTTTGAAATAATTTGTGAAGAATTTTGTTCAAAAGTAGCGTCGCTAACAAACGATGTTCCGATGTGTTTATACTCACAAACAGGAGGGATATGTAAAATTAGACAAAGTATCTTTACAAATGCTTGTTCATATTGTATTAGTTTTTGTAAGTATAACAGCATTGTAGTAATCCTTATGGCTGAAATGTCAGCATAAACACCCAACTGTCTGTTTGAATAATAAAGCTTAGTCTTGTGATTGGGTTGACATGTAATCACAAATACTCAACTGTCCGACACTGATCAATTACTTTTTGCCCTGCAAATGACTGAAACGTATCTGTCCAAAGTCTTAGGGACAACTGTCAGTTTTGCCTGCATTTAAGACACACTCACTGGTCATTCGACTAGAATTGCAGTAACATCGCGTTGAACAGGACCCCACTGCAGGAACTCTCACTGTCCACTTTGCAGTCTGGTAATACATATTTTCTTTTTATATTTATCTCACTCTTTCTTAGCCTGCTCCTGAAGTTGTATTTTCAGCCCTAACAAACATTTCAGGTTTTTTTTGCCTTAGTGCTTTTCATGCGCTGAAAATAACGTTTTGGCCAAGTATGGTAATTTTCATTATAACTTAATTTCTATCACTTAGAATGATGCGAAATGAAAAAAAGTACTTGGATTGGACAATTTTACACTATATACAAAGTAACTATGTGTCTCTGACGATTTGTTTGGCAGCAGGGGAACACTTCAGTTTTTATTGCCTTAATGTGCTTTTCATGCACTGAAAATCATGTTTTGGCCGAGAATGATAGTTTTCATTATAACTTATTTTCTATCACTAAGAATGAAAAAAAAAATGAAAATCTTACTTGAATTGGACGATTTTACACTATATACACAGTAACTATGTGTCTCTGACAGTTTGTTTCGCAGCGGGGGAACATTTCAGTTTTTATTGCCTTAATGTGCTTTTCATGCGCTGAAAATCGCGTGTTGGCCAAGTATAATAGTTTTCACTATAATTTAATTTCTATCACTTAGAATGATGCTAAATGAAAAACTTACTTGAATTGGACGATTATACACTATATACACAGTAACTATGTGTCTCTGACAGTTTGTTTCGCAGCGGGGGAACATTTCAGTTTTTATTGCCTTAATGTGCATTTCATGCGCTGAAAATCACGTTTTGGCCAAGTATCATAGTTTTCACTATAACTTAATTTCTATCACTTAGAATGATGCCAAAGGCAAAACCTACTTGAATTGGACGATTATACACTATATACACAGTATCTATGTGTCTCTGACAATTTGTTTGGAAGCAGGGGAACATTTCAGTTTTTATTGCCCTAATGTGCGTTTCATGCGCTGAAAATCACCTTTTGGCCAAGTATCATAGTTTTCACTATAACTTAATTTCTATCACTTAGAATGATGCCAAATGAAATACGTACTTGAATTGGACGATTATACACTATATACACATTAACTATGTGTCTCTGACAGTTTGTTTCGCAGCAGGGGAACATTTCAGTTTTTATTGACTTAAAGTGCTTTTCATGCGCTGAAAATCACGTTTTGGCCAAGTATCATAGTTTTCACTATGAATTAATTTCTATCACTCAGAATGATAACAAATGAAAAACTTACTTGAATTGGACGATAATACACTATATACACAGTAACTATGTGTCTCTGACAGTTTGTTTCGCAGCGGGGGAACATTACCAGTTTTCATTGCCTTAATGTGCATTTCATGCGATGAAAATCACGTTTTGGCCAAGTATCATAGTTTTCACAATAACTTAATTTCTAGCCATTAGAATGATTTAAAATGAATAACTTACTCGAATTGGACGATTTCACACTATATACACTGTAACTAAGTGTCTCTGACAGTTTGTTTGGCAGCAGGGGAACATTTCAGTTTTTATTGCCTTAATGTGCTTTTCATGCGCTGAAAATCATGTTTTGGCCAAGTATCATAGTTTTCATTATAACTTAATATCTAGCCATTAGAATGATGCCAAATTAAAAACTTATTAAATTATAAAATTTGATGATATTACACTATGTATAGAGAGACATTTGTGTCTCTGACAGTTTTACACAGTTTTACAAGTTATGACTCCAGACTCTTAATTTACAATTCTGCCTTTATGGATACATTGGATCACCACCCCCTGAGTGGATCACTTACCACTCACTGTCTTGCACTTACCTTCATTCAGCATGTAGGTGTCAGATCAACTTGTAGCTAATGTCTATTCATATTACCTCACCCGAAGTTATTACACAGAAGGGATTGTGTTTTGTTACCCCAAGTTTAGAGTCCCAACGGATGTGGGAAACTTACAGCGTCTGTCTGCCAGAGAGCAGCAGCTGGAACCGATTGTGACCAGGGTGGCATGGGTCCCTGATCATGTCCCTGGCTCTGCTGAGGTAACGAGGGCTGGCAATGTCTTCCAGTGAGGGCAGAGTAGCCGACGATCTTCTGCGTAGTGGTGATACCTTTCTAAATAGCTTTTTTGTCTGCTGCCGTTCTTTCCGCGTACCACCAAATGTGTTTTTTATGCGCTGATAAGCACATTTTGGTCGAATATTAAAGTTTCCAAGTGTGCACTTGACCCTGGATGACCTGGAGAGTGACAGTTACTCCTGAAGTTGAACCTTTTTTTCATCCCACAATTCAAGGAAACAATTGCAAACGCAAATGCATGTTTTTGACACTATTTCTGGTGGGAAATAGTCTCAGAACATCCCTGGATCTTTATTCTTACAGAGAATAGTGAAAATACATCCACCCACACAATCGACACTAATTGTGGGTAAAGCACCAACCAGAACCGACTGGGCCTGGTTCTAAACAACCACTTGTAAATAAAGTGCCCAAATTGAGGTCATTGATTAGGGCATAACAGAACTTCTGAACATCCCTAGAATATTATTTTTATAAAGAATAATCAAAAATACATCCCCATAATCATTGGACACAATTTCTGGGTAAAAACACGAACCAGAACCGACTGGGCCTGGTTCTAATACAACCACTACTTTAACTGCAAAAAGCCTGTTTTGGACACTGTTTGTGGTGGGAAATAGCTCCAGAATCATCCTGGATCATTATTGTTATACAAAATAGTGAAAATACATCCACTCACACAATAAACACAAATTCTGGGTAAAAGCACCAACCAAAACCGACTGGGCCTGTTTCTAAACCACCACTTGTGAATAAAGTGACCAAATGAAAGTAATTCATTCGGGCATAACAGAACTTCTGAACATCGCTAGATGATTATTTCTATACAAAATAGTCAAGTATACATCCCCATCATAATTGGACACAAGTTCCGTATACAAACACCCACCAGAAATGACTGGACCCTGTTATAATGCAACCACTATTTTGTATCGCCTGTTTTGGACACTTTTTATGGTGGGAAATAGCTCCAGAATCACCTAGAATGATGCCAATGAAAGACTTACATGGATAGGACGATTTTACACTATATACACAGGAACTATGTGTCTCTGACAGTGCGTTGGCAGCAGGGGAACGTTTCAGTTTTTATTGCCTTAATGTGCTTTTCATGGCCTGATAATCACGTTTTGGCAAAGTATGATAGTTTTCATTGTAACTTAATTTCTATCACTTTGAACGATGCCAAATAAAAAACTTACTTGAATTGGACGATTTTACACTATATACACAGTAACTGTGTCTCTGACAGTTTTTTTGGCAGCAGGGGAATATGTAAGATTAGACAAAGTATCTTTGCAAATACTTGTTCATTTGTATAAGTTTTTGTGAGTATAACAGCATTGTAGTCATCCTTACAGCTGACATGTCAGCATACACACCCAACTGTCTGACTGAATAAACAATCTTAGTTTTGTGATTGGGGTGACATGTCAGCACAAATACTCAACTGTCTGACACTGATCAATTGCTTTTTGCCCTGCAAATGACTGAAATGTATCTGTCCAAAGTCCTAGTGACAACTGTCAGTTTTTTCCTGTATTTAAGACACACACACTGGTCATTCGACTAGAGTTTCAGGAACATCGCGTTGAACAGGACCCTACTGTAGGAACTCTCACTGTCCACTTTGCAGTCTGGTAATAAACTAATTGGTCCGGGACCAATGAAAGTAGAACAAGAATTAGCAAGGGCTTTATAGTCTTGGTCTGTTAATAGAGTCAGGGACTTAACTATGACAAAGTCAGGGACTTTTGGTCTTTGTGTGTTCAGAGATATTGGGTTAATCACAAAGTGGAGATCAATTTCGGGTAATTTAGAAAATAATTGTTGTTTAAACTATTAAGTAAGTGATTAATATGGGTCAAGAAGCAACAAAAGGGATGGGTTTATTGTCAGACTGCAAAATGAAAATCGGAGAGTTACCGGGACGAGATATCATGGTCCAGCTTGGGCTAAGCCTAGTGGCCACCCAAAATGGCCTCCGACCCAGGGAATTACAGACCAAAAATATCTTCCACACCACCACATCTAACAGCTTCTACTCTCTCGACATTGTCGGGAATGATTCTGCCAAGGTAGCTGAAAGTCTAAGAGAACAGTCTGAAGATATCTGCCCAGCAGCACCAGGACAGGAACAACAAACATGGCCATTACATGTCACCCTGAAGTTCATGGGAGACCGGACGACAAGTGGTTAAACCAATTCTCACAGTTGCCCACTCAACGAATCATAATTAACCACGTATATGCAACTGACCTAATGGACAACCCATTGCCCCCCGGACACATTGCCTATGGGGATGGATCATCATCAAAAACCCTGGATGGAGAAAAACACAACGTATATGCCGTGGTGACTCAAAAAGACAACCTCAAGACAGGACGACTCCCCGGCGACTGGTCTGCACAAGCCGCAGAAATAGTGGCACTGACAGAGGCATGTAGACTATTCCTAGAACAAGACGTGACGGTGGAAAGACACAGCCCAATCCCTGCTGAATTCCTAAGAGAAATGCAAAATCATGCCCCAGAAAAAGAGAAACTGCAATGGGAAACAGAAGGAGCCACTCAGTACAAGAACGGACTCTATGCAGTAGAAAACAAGCCATGCGTCCCACGATCATTGTTTGAAGTAATTGCCAAATTGAGCCATGGGAGGAGCCATGTCTCAACAGAAGGGATGATCAGTACAGTACAACAAACAATGCATGTTCCCAGAGGTCTCCAAACTTACTTCAATTTTTTTTGCAGAAACTGTCTAAACTGCTGTAGACACAACTCTCAAGGCAATGAACGACCCAAGCATGGAACAAGGCAAACAGGAACATATCCCTTCGAGCTTCTGAACATGGATTTCATCAAACTGAACCAAAGTGCTGGACTCGTTGAACAAACCATTAGAACAGTAAAACTCAGACTCAGAAAAACCATGGAAGATACAGGAAAACCATGGCAAGAATGCCTGAGCCTGGTAAAAACGTATATAAGAATCATTCCAACAGCACAGGGATGCACACCATTTGAGGCAGTGAAAGACAGACCCTTCCACTTAACAATGTGGGAAAAAGATCTGGTGGTAGAAGAGAAAGGAGAAACAGAATCCCTCACTAAGTGGTTATGCAAAATGTTCCAAGAAAGAACTGTGATGAATGCAAAATAATCTGCCGACATCTTCTCTGTCTCCCACAGAGGAGGTCCTGTCCCCAGGAGACCTGGTACTGGTCAAGGTGATGAAAAGAAAGTGCTGGTCTTCTCCACGTTGGGACGGACCTCACCGTGTGATTTTGGCCATCATCATCACCGCTCTGTGTTCAACCACATGGGGGGAACGTACCAGAACCTTAGTACACTCCCACTGGAGGAGAATGCCCCACTAGCTAGTTCAGGAAACAATCAGGGGCCCCCAGATCTGCATCCCATTAACCAAGACACCAATCGTCGTTCAAGTCCCTTTGCTCAGCCTACAGCTTACTCACTTGGGATTAGACATGACTGACTCCAGTTATTTTTATTGGTACCTACAAGCTCCCAGAGTCTGAGTGGTCTGGCCAGACACCTTGGACCAGGTCCTCCTCCATACAGGCTACAAAACCATCACATGGCCCCTTTCCAAAGAAGCTACCACCATGACCGCTAACTTCACCAAGTTAGCCACCACCATCAAAGATGGTAAACATATGCTAGAGCTCACGACCAATATCCAACAAAAAGGCTGCATCAACCTATGCCTCCGACCGGACCGACCAGGAAAAGGCCCCCTCTTTACTATCACCATCCGCACTACTAGTCCAGCCATGGTCCCCAAAGTGATTGGTGTGAACCCCTTCGTACAACCATCCGCCACACGCCTACTCAAAATCCGTCCGGCAGGAACACCTAAGCCTGAGTAGATACACCTTATTCTCGCCCATGTCCAAACACAGGAAGAAAACGACTACAACCCGATGATGAGGAACAGTTGGTACAGATACACCGCACTCACAGCCCGCGCCACAACCATTGAGTTATGTCTGTTCCCTCATGCCTACTGCCGTAGCCCAACCACAGCTATGGTCCAACCGACAGAACGAAGAACTCGCCAACCTCACCTACAACTGTATCCTGGGTAATCTGAGAGAATCCTTCCAGCAAAGCTCGACCGCCTACATACCATGGTCGCAGTACCATTAGCAGCTACAGTCAATACCGCAACGTATGTCCAGTGCAACAACCGAACAGACTGTTATCCATCCTGTTTCAACTTCAGCGGACCGGATCCGAAGACCCCTTTGGACCAAGTTCACGTCACCAGGTGCGCCGAGATGAGACACATTCCTTCCCAATCATGGACAGTACTGGACCAAATATGGTGGCTCTGCAAATGGCAAGTGTATATGATCATCCCCACCAATACAACTGGGCTCTGTGTCCCTACATCTGCATCCGACCACAAGTACGTTCTAACAGCAGACTCGATTCCAACTGTCGAGGCCAACCCACATCTACCCACTAGGCGTCAACGACGGAGCATTGATTTCTTCCCGCATGATTCAGTTTGGGGCTTGGATGTCCCCCTCTAATACAAACACTGGTCAGTCTCCTCCAAAATCATGATGGCGGTGTTCCCCAGGGTAGGAACAGCGAAGAACACCCTACGTCTGGAAACCATTGACTACAGATTCCAGGCCCGACACTAATCAATTACTTGTTGCCCTGCAAATGATTGAAACGTATGTGTCCAAAGTCTTAGGGACAACTGTCAGTTTTGGCTGTAGTTAAGACACACTCACTGGTAATTCGACTAGAGTTGCAGTAACATCGCAGTGAACAGGACCCCACTGTAGGAACTCTCACTGTCCACTTTGCAGTCTGGTAATACATATTTTCTATTTAAATTTATCTCACTCTTTCTTAGCCTGCTCCTGAAGTTGTATTTTCAGACCTAACAAACATTTCAGTTTTTTTGCCCTAATGTGCGTTTCATGCGCTGAAAATCACGTTTTGGCCAAGTATCATAGTTTTCACTATAACTTAACCTAACCCTAACCCTAACCCTTACCATAACCCTAACCCTAACCCTCCCTAACCCAAACCCTAACCCTAACCCAAACCCTAACCCTAATTTCCATCATTTAGAATGATATCAAATGAAAAACCGACTTAATTTGGACGATTATACACTATATACACAGTAACTATGTGTCACTGACAGTTTGTTTCGCAGCGGGGGAACATTTCAGTTTTTATTGCCTTAATGTGCATTTCATGCGCTGAAAATCACGTTTTGGCCAAGTATCATAGTTTTCACTATAACTTAATTTCTATCACTTAGAATGATGCCAAATGAAAAACTTACTTGAATTGGACGATAATACACTATATACACAGTAACTATGTGTCTCTGACAGTTTGTTTCGCAGCAGGGGAACATTTTAGTTTTTATTGCCTTAACGTGCGTTTCATGCGCTGAAAATCACGTTTTGGCCAAGTATCATAGTTTTCACTATAACTTAATTTCTATCACTTAGAATGATGCTAAATGCAAAACTTACTTGAAATGGACGATTTTACACTATATACACAGTAACTATGTGCCTCTGACAGTTTGTCTCGCAGCAGGGGAACATTTCAGTTTTTATTGCCTTAACGTGCGTTTCATGCGCTGAAAATCACGTTTTGTCCAAGTATCATAGTTTTCACTATAACTTAATTTCTAGCACTTAGAATGATGCCAAATGCAATACTTACTTGAATTGGACTATTTTACACTATATACACAGTAACTATGTGTCTCTGACAGTTTGTTTCGCAGCAGGGGAACATTTCAGTTTTTATTGCCTTAACGTGCTTTTCATGCGCTGAAAATCACGTTTTGGCCAAGTATCTTAGTTTTCACTATAACTTAATTTCTATCGCTTAGAATGATGCTAAATGCAAAACTTACTTGAATTGGACGATTTTATACTATATACACAGTAACTATGTGCCTCTGACAGTTTGTTTCGCAGCCGGGGATCATTTCAGTTTTTATTGCCTTAACGTGCGTTTCATTTGCTGAAAATCACGTTTTGGCCAAGTATCACAATTTTCACTATAACTTAATTTCTATCACTTAGAATGATGCTAAATGAAAAATTTACTTGAATTGGACGATAATACACTATATACACATTAACTATGTGTCTCTGAAAGTTTGTTTCGCAGCAGGGGAACATTTCAGTTTTTATTGCCTTAATGTGCGTTTCATGCGCTGAAAATCACGTTTTGGCCAAGTATCATAGTTTTCACTATAACTTAATTTCTAGCACTTAGAATGAGGCCAAATGAAAAACTTACTTGAATTGGACAATTGTACACTACATACACAGTAACTATGTGTCTCTGACAGTTTGTTTCGCAGCAGGGGAACATTTCAGTTTTTATTGCCTTAACGTGCGTTTCATGCGCTGAAAATCACGTTTTGGGCAAGTATCATAATTTTCACTATAACTTAATTTCTATCACTTAGAATGATGCTAAATGCAAAACTTACTTGAATTGGACGATTTTACACTATATACACAGTAACTATGTGCCTCCGACAGTTTGTTTCGCAGCCGGGCAACATTTCAGTTTTTATTGCCTTAACGTGCGTTTCATGTGCTGAAAATCACGTTTTGGCCAAGTATCAAAATTTTCAATATAACTTAATTTCCATCACTTAGAATGATGCTAAATGCAAAACTTACTTGAATTGGACGATTTTACACTATATACACAGTAACTATGTGTCTCTGACAGTTTGTTTGGCAGCAGGGGAACATTTCAGTTTTTATTGCCTGAATGTGCTTTTCATGCGCTGAAAATCATGTTTAGGCCAAGTATCATGGTTTTCATTATAACTTAATATCTAGCCATTAGAATGATGCCAAATTTAAAAACTTATTAAATTATAAAATTTGATGATATTACACTATATATAGAGAGACATTTGTGTCTCTGACAGTTTTACACAGTTTTACAAGTTATGACTCCAAACTCTTAATTTACAATTCTGCCTTTATGGATACATTGCATCACCACCCCCTGAGTGGATACCTTACCTCTCACTGTCTTTCACTTACCTTCATTCAGCATGTAGGTGTCAGATCACCTTGTACCTAATGTCTATTCATATTACCTCACCCGAAGTTATTACACAGAAGGGATTGTGTTATGTTACCCCAAGTTTAGAGTCCCAACGGATGTGGGAAACTTACAGCGTCTGTCTGCCAGAGAGCAGCAGCTGGAACCGATTGTGACCAGGGTGGCATGGGTCCCTGATCATGTCCCTGGCTCTGCTGAGGTAACGAGGGCTGGCAATGTCTTCCAGTGAGGGCAGAGTAGCCGACGATCTTCTGCGTAGTGGTGATACCTTTCTAAATAGCCTTTTTGTCTGCTGCCGTTCTTTCCGGGTACCACCAAATGTGCTTTTTATGCGCTGATAAGCACATTTTGGTCGAATATGAAAGTTTCCAAGTGTGCACTTGACCCTGGATGACCTGGAGAGTGACAGTTACTCCTGAAGTTGAACCTTTTTTTCATCCCACAATTCAAGGAAACAATTGCAAACCCTGTTAGCCAGCCTTTCTTATATTTCGCGAGGCGAACAAACAATTGCAAGGCCAACTAGTTAGTCTTTCTTACATTCCACGATCTTTATTCAATTGTAAAACCAGTTTGGCTAGTCTACCTTGCATTCTACGATCTTATCAAACAAAGGTAAAACCAGTATGACCACATGGTGCGACAAGAATAAACAATTATTAAGCCAGTTAGCCAGTCCATCCCACAATTCCCTTCTTTTGTGTCTGTGAAAATATCGAAATATTGAAATGGCTGTTTCCATGAGCCAGAGAAGAACCAGTCAAGCCATTCTCGTTGTGGAACCGAATCTCCGGTCACAGCTCTCTGCATGTTCCTAATAGCCTGCAGGGCATCATGGACCGAGCAGGACATGCCGGCAGGGATGAAGGGGCAGCACGAGTCTCCCACCATGGCACACACACAGCCCCGCTGGGTGGCCACTCCGTCAAGAGCAGGGCAGCCCTGGAAAATCACCTGGGCCATGGCGGCTACCCAGCCTGACTGATGCGCCGACACAGGCCCGGAACCTGCCTTCAATGATCTTCAAATGCAGGGCGTTCCTTGCCGCTCCCACTCAAGGGAACTGAGCCATTAGGATTTTGGATGAGACTGACCAGTATTTGTGTTTGTGGGACACATCCGAGCCACACACTGGATCATGGTCGTGAGCTCCGTCAATAATGTGCCCAAATGGAGGTCATTGATTCGGGAATAACAGAACTTCTGAAGATCCCTAGATGATTATTTTTATACATAATAATCAAAAATACATCCCCATCGTCAATGGATACAATTTTTCGGGTAAATTCACTAACCAGAACAGACTGGGCCTGGTTCTAATACAACCACTATTTTAATCCCAGGATGCCTGTTTTGGACACTGTTTATGGTGGGAAAATAGCTCCAGAACCATCCTGGATCATTATTTTTACACAGAATAGTGAAAATACATCCATCTACACATTCAACACTAATTATGGGTAGAAGCACCAACCAGAACAGACTGGGCCCGGTTCTAATACGACCACTATTTTAATCGCAAAATGCCTGTTTTGGAAAATGTTTATGGTGGGAAACATTATTTTTAAAGAAAATAGTGAAACTACATCTACCTACTCAATCAACACAAATTCTGGGTAAATACACCAACCAGAACCGATTGGGCCTTGTTCTAATACAACCACTATTTTTATCGCAAAATGTTTTGGACACTATTGACGGTGGGAAATATTCCCAAAACATCCCTGCATCTTTAATTTTACTCATAATAGTGAAAATGCATCCATCCACACAATTGACACTAAATCTGGGTAAAAGCGGCAACCAGAACCGACTGGGCCCGGTTCTAATACGACCACTATTTTAATCGCAAAATGCCTGTTTTGGACAATGTTTATGGTGGGAAACATTATTTTTATAGAAAATAGTGAAACTACATCCACCTACTCAACCAACACAAATTCTGGGTAAATACACCAACCAGAACCGATTGGGCCTTGTTCTGATACAACCACTATTTTTATCGCAAAATGTTTTGGACACTATTGACGGTGGGAAATATTCCCAAAACATCCCTGCATCTTTCATTTTACACATAATAGTGAAAATGCATCCATCCACACAATTGTCACTAAATCTGGGTAAAAGCGGCAACCAGAACCGACTGGTCCCGGTTCTAATTCAACAACCATGCAAAATTAAGATCCATTGGAGGTTTTTTTATTCTTGTATAAAAAAGCCCCAAAACATCCCTGCATGATTATTTTTAAACAGAATAGTAAAATATACATCCCAATCATCTTTGGACACAAGTTTCAGATATAAACAGCAACCAGACCCGACTGGACCCAGTTATAATGCAACTACTATTTTTTATCCCAAAATGCATGTTTTGGAGAAAATGTACGCTGGGAAATAGCCCTAGAAGCATCCTGGATCTTTAATTTTAGACAGAATTGTGAAAATACATCCACCTACACAATCAATACTAACTCTGGGTATAAGACCCAACCAGAACCGACTGGGCTTGGTTCTAATACAACCACCATGCAAAATAAAGTGCCCAAAGGGAGGTCATTTATTCGGGCATAAAATAACTTCTGAACATCCCTAGATGACGATTTTTATACAGAATAGTGAAAAATACAACCCCATTCCCATCGGACACAAGTTACGGGTGTATACACAAACCAGAACCGACTGGGCCTGGTTCTAATACAACCACTATGCAAAATAAAGTGCCCAAAGGGAGGTCATTGATTAGGGCATAAAAGAACTTCTGAAAATCCCTAGATGATTATTTTTATAGAGAATAGTCAAAAATACATCCCCATTATCATTTGACACAAGTTACGGCTACATACATCAACCAGAACCGACTGGGCCTGGTTCTAATAGGACCACTATTTTAATCGCAAAGTGCCTGTTATGGACACTATTGACGGTGGGAAATATTCCCTGAACATCCCTGCATCTTTAATTTCACACAGAATAGTGAAAATGCATCCATCAAATCAAATGACACTAATTCTTGGTAAAAGCACCAACCAGAACCGACTGGGCCCGGTTCTAATTCAACCACCATGCAAAATAACGATCAAAATGGAGGTTTTTGATTCTTGGATAAAAAAAGCCACAAAACATCCCTGCATGATTATGTTTAAACAGAATAGTAAAATATACATCCCCATCATCTTTGGACACAAGTTTCGGATATAAACAGCAACCAGAACCGAGACGACCCAGTTATAATGCAAAGTACTATTTTTTATCGCAAAATGCATGTTTTGGAGACTATTTATGGTGGCAAATACCCCTCGAACCATCCTGGATCTTTATTTTTAGACAGAATAGTGAAAATACATCCACCTGCACAATCAACACTAACTCTGGGTAAAAGCACCAACCAGAACCGACTCGGCTTGGTTCTACTACAACCACCATGCAAAATAAAGTGCCCAAATGGAGGTCATTTATTCGGGCATAGAAAAACTTCTGAACATCCCTAGATGATATTTTTTAATACAGAATAGTCAAAAATACAACCCCATTCCTATTGGACACACGTTTCGGGTGTAGACACAAACCAGAACCGACTGGGCCTGGTTCTAATACAACCACTATTTTTGTCGCAAAATGCATGTTTTTGACACTATTTATGGTGGGAAATAGTCTCAGAACATCTCTGGATCTTTATTCTTACAGAGAATAGTGAAAATACATCCACTCACACAATCGACACTAATTGTGGGTAAAGCACCAACCAGAACCGACTGGGCCTGGTTCTAAACAACCACTTCTAAATAAAGTGTCCAAATTGAGGTCATTGATTCGGGCATAACAGAACTTCTGAACATCCCTAGAATATTATTTTTATAAACAATAATCAAAAATACATCCCCATCATCATTGGACACAATTTCTGGGTAAAAACACGAACCAGAACCAACTGGTCCTGGTTCTAATACAACCACTACTTTAACCGCAAAATGCCTGTTTTGGACACTGTTTGTGGTGGGAAATAGCTCCAGAACCATCCTTGATCAATATTGTTATACAAAATAGTGAAAATACATCCACTCACACAATAAACACAAATTCTGGGTAAAAGCACCAACCAAAACCGACTGGGCCTGTTTCTAAACCACCACTTGTGAATAAAGTGACCAAATGAAAGTAATTCATTCGGGCATAACAGAACTTCTGAACATCGCTAGATGATTATTTCTATACAAAATAGTCAAGTATACATCCCCATCATAATTGGACACAAGTTCCGTATACAAACACCCACCAGAACCGACTGGACCCTGTTATAATGCAACCACTATTTTGTATCGCCTGTTTTGGACACTGTTTATGGTGGGAGATAGCTCCAGTATCACCTAGAATGATGCCAATGAAAGACTTACTTGAATTGGACGATTTTACACTATATATACAGGAACTATGTGTCTCTGACAGTGTGTTTGGCAGCAGGGGAACGTTTCAGTTTTTATTGCCTTAATGTGCTTTTCATGGCCTGATAATCACGTTTTGGCCAAGTATGATAGTTTTCATTGTAACTTAATTTCTATCACTTTGAACGATGCCAAATAAAAAACTTACTTGAATTGGACGATTTTTCACTACATAACAGTAACTGTGTCTCTGACAGTTTGTTTGGCAGCAGGGGAACTTTTCAGTTTTTATTGCCTTAATGTACTTTTCATGCCCTGAAAATCATGTTTTGGCCAAGTATGATTGTTTTCATTATAACTTAATTTCTAGCTTGAGAATGATGCCAAATGGATAACTTAATTGAATTGGACGATTTTTCACTTTATACACAGTAACTATGTGTCTCTGACAGTTTGTTTGGCAGCAGGGGAACATGTGAGATTAGACAAAGTATCTTTGCAAATGCTTGTTCAAATTGTATAAGTTTTTGTGAGTATAACAGCGTCATAGTCATCCTTATGGCTGACATGTCAGCATAAACACCCAACTGTCTGACTGAATAAACAATCTTAGTCTTGTGATTGGGGTGACATGTCAGCACAAATACTCAACTGTCCGACACTGATCAATTACTTTTTGCCCTGCAAATGACTGAAATGTATCTGTCCAAAGTCCTAGTGACAACTGTCAGTTTTTCCTGTATTTGAGACACACACACTGGTCATTCGACTAGAGTTGCAGGAACATCGCGTTGAACAGGACCCTACTGTAGGAACTCTCACTGTCCACTTTGCAGTCTGGTAATAAACCAATTGGTCCGGGACCAATGAAAGTAGAACAATAATTAGCAAGGGCTTTATAGTCTTGGTCTGTTAATAGAGTCAGGGACTTAACTAAGACAAAGTCAGGGACTTTTGGTCTTTGTGTGTTCAGAGATATTGGGTTAATCACAAAGTAGAGATCACTTTCGGGTAATTTAGAAAATACTTGTTGTTTAAACTATTAAGTAGGTGATTAATATGGGTCAGAAAGCAACAAAAGGAATGGGTTTATTGTCAGAATGCAAAATGAAAATCGGAGAGTTACCGGGACGAGATATCATGGTCCAGCTTGGGCTAAGCCTAGTGGCCACCCAAAATGGCCTCCGACCCAGGGAATTACAGACCAAAAATATCTTCCACACCACCACATCTAACAGCTTCTACTCTCTCGACATTGACGGGAATGATTCTGCCAAGGTAGCTGAAAGTCTAAGAGAACAGTCTGAAGATATCTGCCCAGCAGCACCAAGACAGGAACAACAAACATGGCCATTACATGTCACCCTGAAGTTCATGGGAGACCGGACGACAAGTGGTTAAACCAATTCTCACAGTTGCCCACTCAACGAATCATAATTAACCACGTATATGCAACTGACCTAATGGACAACCCAATGCCCCCCGGACACATTGCCTATGGGGATGGATCATCATCAAAAACCCTGGATGGAGAAAAACACAACGTATATGCCGTGGTGACTCAAAAAGACAACCTCAAGACAGGACGACTCCCCGGCGACTGGTCTGCACAAGCCGCAGAAAACGTGGCACTGACAGAGGCATGTAGACTATTCCTAGAACAAGACGTGACGGTGGAAAGACACAGCCCAATCCCTGCTGAATTCCTAAGAGAAATGCAAAATCATTCCCCAGAAAAAGAGAAACTGCAATGGGAAACAGAAGGAGACACTCAACACAAAAACGGACTCTATGCAGTAGAAAACAAGCCATGCGTGACACGATCATTGTTTGAAGTAATTGCCAAATTGAGCCATGGGGGGAGCCATGTCTCAACAGGAGGGATGATCAGTACAGTACAACAAACAATGCATGTTCCCAGAGGTCTCCAAACTTCATTTTTTTTGGCAGAAACTGTCTGAACTGCTGTAGACACAACTCTCAAGGCAACGAACGACCCAAGCATGGAACAAGGTAAACAGGAACATATCCCTTCGAGCTTCTGAACATGGATTTTATCAAACTGAACCAAAATGCTGGACTCGTCGAACAAACCATTAGAACAGTAAAACTCAGACTCAGAAAAACCATGGAAGACACAGGAAAACCATGGCAAGAATGCCTGAGCCTGGTAGAATTGTACATGAGAATCATTCCAACAGCACAGGGATGCACACCATTTGAGGCAGTGAACGACAGACCCTTCCACTTAACAATGTGGGAAAAAGATCTGGTGGTAGAAGAGAAAGGAGAAACAGATTCTCTCACTAAGTGGTTATGCAAAATGTTCGAAGAAAGAACTGTGATGAATGCAAAATAATCTGCCGACATCTTCTCTGTCTCCCACAGAGGAGGTCCTGTCCCCAGGAGACCTGGTACTCGTCAAGGTGATAAAAAGAAAGTGCTGGTCTTCTCCACGTTGGGACGCACCTCACCGTGTGATTTTGGCCACACCCACCGCCATCAAAATCGAAGGAAGAGACACCTGGATACATCAGTCCCACAGTAAACAAAGTACAAGAATGAAGTGGCTACTCATCATCATCACAGCTCTGTGTTCAACCACATGGGGGGAATGTATCAGAACCTTGGTACACTCCCACTGGAGGAGAATGCCCCACTAGCTGGTTCAGGAAACGATCAGGGCCCCCCAGATCTGCATCCCATTAACCAAGACACCAATCGTCGTTCAAGTCCCTTTGCTCAGCCTACAGCTTACTCACTTGGGATTACACAGGACTGACTCCAGTTATTTCTATTGGTACCTACAAGCTCCCAGAGTCTGAGTGGTCTGGCCAGACACCTGGGACCAGGTCCTCCTCCATACATGCTACAAGACCATCACATGACCCCTTTCCAAAGAAGCTACCACCATGACCGCTAACTTCACCAAGTTAGCCACCACCATCAAAGATGGTAAACATACGCTGGAGCTCACGACCAATATCCAACAGAAAGGCTGCATCAACCTATGCCTCTGACCGGACCGACCAGTAAAAGGCCCCCTCTTTTACTATGACCATCCGCACTACTAGTCCAGCCAAAGGTCCCCAAAGTGATTTGTGTGAACCCCTTCGTAAAACCATCCGCCACACGCCTACTCAAAATCCGTCCGGCAGGAACACCTAAACCTGAGGAGATACACCTTATTCTCGCCCATGTCCAAACACAGGAAGAAAACGACTACAACCCGATGATGAGGAACAGTTGGTACAGATACACCGCACTCACAGCCCGCGCCACAACCAATGAGTTGTTATGTCTGTTCCCTCATGCCTACTGCCGTAGCCCAACCACAGCTATGGTCCAACCGACAGAACGAAGAACTCGCCAACCTCACCTACAACTGTATCCTGGGTAATCTGAGAGAATCCTTCCAGCAAAGCTTGACCGCCTACATACCATCGTCGCAGTACCATTAGCAGCTACAGTCAATACCGCAACGTATGTCCAGTGCAACAACCGAACAGACTGTTATCCATCCTGTTTCAACTTCAGCGGACCGGATCCGAAGACCCCTTTGGACCAAGTTCACGTCACCAGGTGCGCCGAGATGAGACACATTCCTTCCCAATCATGGACAGTACTGGACCAAATATGGTGGCTCTGCGAATGACAAGTGTATATGATCATCCCCGCCAATACAACTGGATTCTGTGTCCCTACATCTGCATCCGACCACACGAACGTTCTAACAGCAGACTCGATTCCAACTGTAGACGCCAACCCACATCTACCCACCAGGCGTCAACGACGGAGCTTTGATTTCTTCCCCCATGATTCAGTGTGGAGCTCGGATGTCCCTCTCGTATACAAACACTGGTCAGTCTCCTCCAAAATCATGATGGCGGTGTTCCCCAGGGTAGGAACAGCGAAGAACACCCTATGTCTGGAAACCATTGACTACAGATTCCAGGCCCGACACTAATCAATTACTTTTTGCCCTGCAAATGACTGAAACGTATCTGTCCAAAGTGTTAGGGACAACTGTCAGTTTTGCCTGTATTTAAGACAAACTCACTGGTCATTCAACTACAGTTGCAGTAACATCGCAGTGAACAGGACCCCACTGTAGGAACTCTCACTGTCCACTTTGCAGTCTGGTAATACATATTTTCTATTTAAATTTAACTCACTCTTTCTTAGCCTGCTCCTGAAGTTGTATTTTCAGACCTAACAAACATTTCAGTTTTTTTGCCCTAATGTGCGTTTCATGCGCTGAAAATCACGTTTTGGCCAAGTATCATAGTTTTCACTGTAACTTAACCTAACCCTAACCCTAACCCTAACCCTAACCCTAACCCTAACCCTAATTCTAACCCTAACCCTAAATTCCATCACTTAGAATGATATCAAATGAAAAACCTACTTAATTTGGACGATTATACACTATATACACAGTAATTATGTGTCACTGACAGTTTGTTTCGCAGCGGGGGGACATTTCAGTTTATATTGCCTTAATGTGCATTTCATGCGCTGAAAATCACGTTTTGGCCAAGTATCATAGTTTTCACTATAACTTAATTTACATCACTTAGAAGGATGCTAAATGCAAAACTTACTTGAATTGGACGATTTTACACTATATACACAGTAACTATGTGTCTCTGACAGTTTGTTTCGCAGCAGGGGAACATTTCAGTTTTTATTGCCTTAACGTGCGTTTCATGCGCTGAAAATCACGTTTTGGCCAAGTATCATAGTTTTCACTATAACTTAATTTATATCACTTAGAAGGATGATAAATGCAAAACTTACTTGAATTGGACGATTTTACACTATATACACAGTAACTATGTGTCTCTGACAGTTTGTTTCGCAGCGGGGGGACATTTCAGTTTTTATTGCCTTAATGTGCATTTCATGCGCTGAAAATCACGTTTTGGCCAAGTATCATAGTTTTCACTATAACTTAATTTCTATCACTTAGAATGATGCTAAAAGCAAAACTTACTTGAATTGGACGATTTTACACTATATACACAGTAACTATGTGCCTCTGACAGTTTGTTTCGCAGCAGGGGAACATTTCAGTTTTTATTGCCTTAACGTGCGTTTCATGCGCTGAAAATCACGTTTTGGCCAAGTATCATAGTTTTCACTATAACTTAATTTCTAGCACTTAGAATGATGCCAAATGCAAAACTTATTTGAATTGGACGATTTTACACTATATAAACAGTAACTATGTGCCTCTGACAGTTTGTTTCGCAGCAGGGGAACATTTCAGTTTTTATTGCCTTAACGTGCGTTTCATGCGCTGAAAATCACGTTTTGGCCAAGTATCATAGTTTTCACTATAACTTAATTTCTATCACTTAGAATGATGCTAAATGCAAAACTTACTTGAATTGGACGATTTTACACTATATACACAGTAACTATGTGTCTCTAACAATTTGTTTGGAAGCAGGGGAACATTTCAGTTTATATTGCCTTAACGTGCGTTTCATGCGCTGAAAATCACGTTTTGGCCAAGTATCATAGTTTTCACTATAACTTAATTTCTATCACTTAGAATGATGCTAAATGCAAAACTTACTTGAATTGGACGATTTTACACTATATACACAGTAACTATGTGTCTCTAACAATTTGTTTGGAAGCAGGGGAACATTTCAGTTTATATTGCCTTAACGTGCGTTTCATGCGCTGAAAATCACGTTTTGGCCAAGTATCATAGTTTTCACTATAACTTAATTTCTAGCACTTAGAATGAGGCCAAGTGAAAAACTTACTTGAATTGGACAATTGTACACTACATACACAGTAACTATGTGTCTCTGACAGTTTGTTTCGCAGCAGGGGAACATTTCAGTTTTTATTGCCTTAACGTGCGTTTCATGCGCTGAAAATCACGTTTTGGGCAAGTATCATAATTTTCACTATAACTTAATTTCTATCACTTAGAATGATGCTAGATGCAAAACTTACTTGAATTGGACGATTTTACACTATATACACAGTAACTATGTGCCTCCGACAGTTTGTTTCGCAGCCGGGGAACATTTGAGTTTTTATTGCCTTAACGTGCGTTTCATGTGCTGAAAATCACGTTTTGGCCAAGTATCACGGTTGTCATTATAACTTAATATCTAGCCATTAGAATGATGCCAAATTAAAAACTTATTAAATTATAAAATTTGATGATATTACACTATATATAGAGAGACATTTGTGTCTCTGACAGTTTTACACAGTTTTACAAGTTATGACTCCAAACTCTTAATTTACAATTCTGCCTTTATGGATACATTGCATCACCACCCCCTGAGTGGATACCTTACCTCTCACTGTCTTTCACTTACCTTCATTCAGCATGTAGGTGTCAGATCACCTTGTACCTAATGTCTATTCATATTACCTCACCTGAAGTTATTACACAGAAGGGAATGTGTTATGTTACCCCAAGTTTAGAGTCCCAACGGATGTGGGAAACTTACAGCGTCTGTCTGCCAGAGAGCAGCAGCTGGAACCGATTGTGACCAGGGTGGCATGGGTCCCTGATCATGTCCCTGGCTCTGCTGAGGTAACGAGGGCTGGCAATGTCTTCCAGTGAGGGCAGAGTAGCCGACGATCTTCTGCGTAGTGGTGATACCTTTCTAAATAGCCTTTTTGTCTGCTGCCGTTCTTTCCGCGTACCACCAAATGTGCTTTTTATGCGCTGATAAGCACATTTTGGTCGAATATGAAAGTTTCCAAGTGTGCACTTGACCCTGGATGACCTGGAGAGTGACAGTTACTGCTGAAGTTGAACCTTTTTTTCATCCCACAATTCAAGGAAACAATTGCAAACCCTGTTAGCCAGCCTTTCTTATATTTCGCGAGGCGAACAAACAATTGCAAGGCCAACTAGTTAGTCTTTCTTACATTCCACGATCTTTATTCAATTGTAAAACCAGTTTGGCTAGTCTACCTTGCATTCTACGATCTTATCAAACAAAGGTAAAACCAGTATGACCACATGGTGGGACAAGAATAAACAATTATTAAGCCAGTTAGCCAGTCCATCCCACAATTCCCTTCTTTTGTGTCTGTGAAAATATCGAAATATTGAAATGGCTGTTTCCATGAGCCAGAGAAGAACCAGTCAAGCCATTCTCAATGTGGAACCGAATCTCCGGTCACAGCTCTCTGCATGTTCCTAATAGCCTGCAGGGCATCATGGACCGAGCAGGACATGCCGGCAGGGATGAAGGGGCAGCACGAGTCTCCCACCATGGCACACACACAGCCCCGTTGGGTGGCCACTCCGTCAAGAGCAGGGCAGCCCTGGAAAATCACCTGGGCCATGGCGGCTACCCAGCCTGACTGATGCGCCGACACAGGCCCGGAACCTGCCTTCAATGGTCTTCAAATGCAGGGCGTTCCTTGCCGCTCCCACTCAAGGGAACTGAGCCATTAGGATTTTGGATGAGACTGACCAGTATTTGTGTTTGAGGGACACATCCGAGCCACACACTGGATCATGGTCGTGAGCTCCGTCAATAATGTGCCCAAATGGAGGTCATTGATTCGGGAATAACAGAACTTCTGAAGATCCCTAGATGATTATTTTTATACATAATAATCAAAAATACATCCCCATCGTCAATGGATACAATTTTTCGGGTAAATTCACTAACCAGAACAGACTGGGCCTGGTTCTAATACAACCACTATTTTAATCCCAGGATGCCTGTTTTGGACACTGTTTATGGTGGGAAAATAGCTCCAGAACCATCCTGGATCATTATTTTTACACAGAATAGTGAAAATACATCCATCTACACATTCAACACTAATTATGGGTAGAAGCACCAACCAGAACTGACTAGGCCCGGTTCTAATACGACCACTATTTTTATCGCAAAATGCCTGTTTTGGACAATGTTTATGGTGGGAAACATTATTTTTATAGAAAATAGTGAAACTACATCCACCTACTCAACCAACACAAATTCTGGGTAAATACACCAACCAGAACCGATTGGGCCTTGTTCTAATACAACCACTATTTTTATCGCAAAATGTTTTGGACACTATTGACGGTGGGAAATATTCCCAAAACATCCCTGCATCTTTCATTTTACACATAATAGTGAAAATGCATCCATCCACACAATTGACACTAAATCTGGGTAAAAGCGGCAACCAGAACCGACTGGTTCCGGTTCTAATTCAACAACCATGCAAAATTAAGATCCATTGGAGGTTTTTTATTCTTGTATAAAAAAGCCCCAAAACATCCCTGCATGATTATTTTTAAACAGAATAGTAAAACATACATCCCAATCATCTTTGGACACAAGTTTCAGATATAAACAGCAACCAGACCCGACTGGACCCAGTTATAATGCAACTACTATTTTTTATCGCAAAATGCATGTTTTGGAGAAAATTTATGGTGGGAAATAGCCCAAGAAGCATCCTGGATCTTTAATTTTAGACAGAATTGTGAAAATACATCCACCTACACAATCAATACTAACTCTGGGTATAAGACCCAACCAGAACCGACTGGGCTTGGTTCTAATACAACCACCATGCAAAATAAAGTGCCCAAATGGAGGTCATTTATTCGGGCATAAAATAACTTCTGAACATCCCTAGATGACGATTTTTATACAGAATAGTGAAAAATACAACCCCATTCCCATCGGACACAAGTTACGGGTGTATACACAAACCAGAACCGACTGGGCCTGGTTCTAATACAACCACTATGCAAAATAAAGTGCCCAAAGGGAGGTCATTGATTAGGGCATAAAAGAACTTCTGAAAATCCCTAGATGATTATTTTTATAGAGAATAGTCAAAAATACATCCCCATTATCATTTGACACAAGTTCCGGCTACATACATCAACCAGAACCGACTGGGCCTGGTTCTAATAGGACCACTATTTTAATCGCAACGTGCCTGTTATGGACACTATTGACGGTGGGAAATATTCCCTGAACATCCCTGCATCTTTAATTTCACACAGAATAGTGAAAATGCATCCATCAAATCAAATGACACTAATTCTTGGTAAAAGCACCAACCAGAACCGACTGGGCCCGGTTCTAATTCAACCACCATGCAAAATAACGATCAAAATGGAGGTTTTTGATTCTTGTATAAAAAAAGCCACAAAACATCCCTGCATGATTATGTTTAAACAGAATAGTAAAATATACATCCCCATCATCTTTGGACACAAGTTTTGGATATAAACAGCAACCAGAACCGAGACGACCCAGTTATAATGCAACTACTATTTTTTATCGCAAAATGCATGTTTTGGAGACTATTTATGGTGGCAAATACCCCTAGAACCATCCTGGATCTTTATTTTTAGACAGAATAGTGAAAATACATCCACCTGCACAATCAAAACTAACTCTGGGTAAAAGCACCAACCAGAACCGACTCGGCTTGGTTCTACTACAACCACCATGCAAAATAAAGTGCCCAAATGGAGGTCATTTATTCGGGCATAGAAAAACTTCTGAACATCCCTCGATGGTATTTTTAATACAGAATAGTCAAAAATACAACCCCATTCCTATTGGACACACGTTACGGGTGTAGACACAAACCAGAACCGACTGGGCCTGGTTCTAATACAACCACTATTTTTGTCGCAAAATGCATGTTTTTGACACTATTTATGGTGGGAAATAGTCTCAGAACATCTCTGGATCTTTATTCTTACAGAGAATAGTGAAAATACATCCACTCACACAATCGACACTAATTGTGGGTAAAGCACCAACCAGAACCGACTGGGCCTGGTTCTAAACAACCACTTGTAAATAAAGTGTCCAAATTGAGGTCATTGATTCGGGCATAACAGAACTTCTGAACATCCCTAGAATATTATTTTTATAAAGAATAATCAAAAATACATCCCCATCATCATTGGACACAATTTCTGGGTAAAAACACGAACCAGAACCGACTGGTCCTGGTTCTAATACAACCACTAGTTTAACCGCAAAATGCCTGTTTTGGACACTGTTTGTGGTGGGAAATAGCTCCAGAACCATCCTTGATCATTATTGTTATACAAAATAGTGAAAATACATCCACTCACACAATAAACACAAATTCTGGGTAAAAGCACCAACCAAAACCGACTGGGCCTGTTTCTAAACCACCACTTGTGAATAAAGTGACCAAATGAAAGTAATTCATTCGGGCATAACAGAACTTCTGAACATTGCTAGATGATTATTTCTATACAAAATAGTCAAGTATACATCCCCATCATAATTGGACACAAGTTCCGTATATAAACACCCACCAGAACCGACTGGACCCTGTTATAATGCAACCACTATTTTGTATTGCCTGTTTTGGGCACTGTTTATGGTGGGAGATAGCTCCAGTATCACCTAGAATGATGCCAATGAAAGACTTACTTGAATTGAACGATTTTACACTATATACACAGGAACTATGTGTCTCTGACAGTGTGTTTGGCAGCAGGGGAACGTTTCAGTTTTGATTGCCTTAATGTGCTTTTATGGCCTGATAATCACGTTTTGGCCAAGTATGATAGTTTTCATTGTAACTTAATTTCTATCACTTAGAACGATGCCAAATAAAAAACTCACTTGAATTGGACGATTTTACACTATATACACAGTAACTGTGTCTCTGACAGTTTGTTTGGCAGCAGGGAAACTTTTCAGTTTTTATTGCCTTAATGTACTTTTCATGCCCTGAAAATCACGTTTTAGCCAAGTATGATTGTTTTCATTATAACCTAATTTCTAGCCATGAGAATGATGCCAAATGGATAACTTACTTGAATTGGACGATTTTACACTATATACACAGTAACTATGTGTCTCTGACAGTTTGTTTGGCAGCAGGGGAACATGTAAGATTAGACAAAGTATCTTTGCAAATGCTTGTTCATATTGTATACATTTTTGTGAGTATAACAGCATCGTAGTCATCCTTATGGCTGACATGTCAGCATAAACACCCAACTGTCTGACTGAATAAAAAATCTTAGTCTTGTGATTGGGGTGACATGTCAGCACAAATACTCAACTGTCTGACACTGATTAATTACTTTTTGCCCTGCAAATGACTGAAATGTATCTGTCCAAAGTCTTTGTGACAACTGTCAGTTTTTCCTGTATTTAGGACACACACACCGGTCATTCGACTAGAGTTGCAGGAACATCGCGTTGAGCAGGACCCTACTGTAGGAAGTCTCACTGTCCACTTTGCAGTCTGGTAATAAATCAATTGGTCCGGGACCAATGAAAGTAGAATGAGAATTAGCAAGGGCTTTATAGTCTTGGTCTGTTAATAGAGTCAGGGACTTAACTAAGACAAAGTCAGGGACTTTTGGTCTGTGTGTGTTCAGAGATATTGGGTTAATCACAAAGTAGAGATCAATTTCGGGTAATTTAGAAAATAATTGTTGTTTAAACTATTAAGTCGGTGATTAATATGGGTCAGAAAGCAACAAAAGGGATGGGTTTATTGTCAGATTGCAAAATGAAAATCGGAGAGTTACCGGGACGAGATATCATGGTCCAGCTTGGGCTAAGCCTAGTGGCCACTCAAAATGGCCTCCGACCCAGGGAATTACAGACCAAAAATATCTTCCACACCACCACATCTAACAGCTTCTACTCTCTCGACATTGTCGGGAATGATTCTGCCAAGGTAGCTGAAAGTCTAAGAGAACAGTCTGAAGATATCTGCCCAGCAGCACCAGGACAGGAACAACAAACATGGCCATTACATGTCACCCTGAAGTTCATGGGAGACCGGACGACAAGTGGTTAAACCAATTCTCACAGTTGCCCACTCAACGAATCATAATTAACCACGTATATGCAACTGACCTAATGGACAACCCATTGCCCCCCGGACACATTGCCTATGGGAATGGATCATCATCAAAAACCCTGGATGGAGAAAAACACAACGTATATGCCGTGGTGACTCAAAAAGACAACCTCAAGACAGGACGACTCCCCGGCGACTGGTCTGCACAAGCCGCAGAAATAGTGGCACTGACAGAGGCATGTAGACTATTCCTAGAACAAGACGTGACGGTGGAAAGACACAGCCCAATCCCTGCTGAATTCCTAAGAGAAATGCAAAATCATGCCCCAGAAAAAGAGAAACTGCAATGGGAAACAGAAGGAGCCACTCAGTACAAGAACGGACTCTATGCAGTAGAAAACAAGCCATGCGTCCCACGATCATTGTTTGAAGTAATTGCCAAATTGAGCCATGGGAGGAGCCATGTCTCAACAGAAGGGATGATCATTACAGTACAACAAACAATGCATGTTCCCAGAGGTCTCCAAACTTACTTCAATTTTTTTTGCAGAAACTGTCTAAACTGCTGTAGACACAACTCTCAAGGCAATGAATGACCCAAGCATGGAACAAGGCAAACAGGAACATATCCCTTCGAGTTTCTGAACATGGATTTCATCAAACTGAACCAAAGTGCTGGACTCGTCGAACAAACCATTAGAACAGTAAAACTCAGACTCAGAAAAACCATGGAAGATACAGGAAAACCATGGCAAGAATGCCTGAGCCTGGTAACCGACACTAATCAATTACTTGTTGCCCTGCAAATGATTGAAACGTATGTGTCCAAAGTCTTAGGGACAACTGTCAGTTTTGGCTGTAGTTAAGACACACTCACTGGTCATTCGACTAGAGTTGCAGTAACATCGCAGTGAACAGGACCCCACTGTAGGAACTCTCACTGTCCACTTTGCAGTCTGGTAATACATATTTTCTATTTAAATTTATCTCACTCTTTCTTAGCCTGCTCCTGAAGTTGTATTTTCAGACCTAAAAAAACCTTTTAGTTCTTTTGCCCTAATGTGCGTTTCATGCGCTGAAAATCACGTTTTGGCCAAGTATCATAGTTTTCACTATAACTTAACCTAACCCTATCCCTAACCCTAACCCTAACCCTTACCATAACCCTAACCCTAACCCTAACCCTAACCCTAACCCTAACCCTAACCCTAACCCTAACCCTAACCCTAGCCCTAACCCTAACCCTAACCCTAACCCTAACCCTAACCCTAACCCTAACCCTAACCCTAACCCTAACCCAAACCCTAACCCTAACCCTAACTTCCATCACTTAGAATGATATCAAATAAAAAACCGACTTAATTTGGACGATTATACACTATATACACAGTAACTATGTGTCACCGACAGTTTGTTTCGCAGCGGGGGAACATTTCAGTTTTTATTGCCTTAATGTGCATTTCATGCGCTGAAAATCACGTTTTGGCCAAGTATCATAGTTTTCACTATAACTATAACTTAATTTCTATCACTTAGAATGATGCCAAATGAAAAACTTACTTGAATTGGACAATATTACACTATATACACAGTAACTATGTGTCTATGACAGTTTGTTTCGCAGCAGGGGAAGATTTCAGTTTTTATTGCCTTAACGTGCGTTTCATGCGCTGAAAATGACGTTTTGGCCAAGTATCATAGTTTTCACTATAACTTAATTTCTGTCACTTAAAATGATGCTAAATGCAAAACTTACTTGAATTGGACGATTTTACACTATATACACAGTAACTATGTGTCTTTGACAGTTTGTTTCGCAGCAGGGGAACATTTCAGTTTTTATTGCCTTAACGTGCATTTCATGCGCTGAAAATCACGTTTTGGCCAAGTATCATAGTTTTCACTATAACTTAATTTCTAGCACTTAGAATGATGCCAAATGCAAAACTTACTTGAATTGGACGATTTTACACCATATACACAGTAACTATGTGCCTTTGACAGTTTGTTTCGCAGCAGGGGAACATTTCAGTTTTTATTGCCTTAACGTGCGTTTCATGCGCTGAAAATCACGTTTTGGCCAAGTATCATAATTTTCACTATAACTTAATTTCTATCACTTAGAATGATGCCAAATGAAAAACATACTTGAATTGGACGATAATACACTATATACACAGTAACTATGTGTCTCTGACAGTTAGTTTCGCAGCAGGGGAACATTTCAGTTTTTATTGCCTTAATGTGCGTTTCATGCGTTGAAAATCACGTTTTGGCCAAGTATCATAGTTTTCACTATAACTTAATTTCTATCACTTAGAATGAGACCAAATGAAAAACTTACTTGAATTGGACAATTGTACACGACATACACAGTAACTATGTTTCTGACAGTTTGTTTCGCAGCAGGGGAACATTTCAGTTTTTATTGCCTTAACGTGCGTTTCATGCGCTGAAAATCACGTTTTGGCCAAGTATCATAGTTTTCACTATAACTTAATTTCTATCACTTAGAATGATGCTAAATGCAAAACTTACTTGAATTGGACGATTTTACACTATATACACAGTAACTATGTGTCTCTGACAGTTTGTTTCGCAGCAGGTGAACATTTCAGTTTTTATTGCCTTAACGTGCGTTTCATGCGCTGAAAATCACGTTTTGGGCAAGTATCATAATTTTCACGATAACTTAATTTCTATCACTTAAAATGATGCTAAATGCAAAACTTACTTGGATTGGGCGATTTTACACTATATACACAGTAACTATGTGCCTCTGACAGTTTGTTTCGCAGCCGGGGAACATTTCAGTTTTTATTGCCTTAACGTGCGTTTCATGCGCTGAAAATCATGTTTAGGCCAAGTATCATGGTTTTCATTATCACTTAATATCTAGCCATTAGAATGATGCCAAATTAAAAACTTATTAAATTATAAAATTTGATGATATTACACTATATATAGAGAGACATTTGTGTCTCTAACAGTTTTACACAGTTTTACAAGTTATGACTCCAAACTCTTAATTTACAATTCTGTCTTTATGGATACATTGCATCACCACCCCCTGAGTGGATCACTTACCTCTCACTGTCTTTCACTTACCTTCATTCAGCATGTAGGTGTCAGATCACCTTGTACCTAATGTCTATTCATATTACCTCACCCGAAGTTATTACACAGAAGGGATTGTGTTGTGTTACCCCAAGTTTAGAGTCCCAACGGATGTGGGGAAACTTACAGCGTCTGTCTGCCAGAGAGCAGCAGCTGGAACCGATTGTGACCAGGGTGGCATGGGTCATGTCCCTGGCTCTGCTGAGGTAACGAGGGCTGGCAATGTCTTCCAGTGAGGGCAGAGTAGCCGACGATCTTCTGCGTAGTGGTGATACCTTTCTAAATAGCCTTTTTGTCTGCTGCCGTTCTTTCCGCGTACCACCAAATGTGCTTTTTATGCGCTGATAAGCACATTTTGGTCGAATATGAAAGTTTCCAAGTGTGCACTTGACCCTGGATGACCTGGAGAGTGACAGTTACTCCTGAAGTTGAACTTTTTTTTCACCCCACAATTCAAGGAAACAATTGCAAACCCTGTTAGCCAGCCTTTCTTATATTTCGCGAGGCGAACAAACAATTGCAAGGCCAACTAGTTAGTCTTTCTTACATTCCACGATCTTTATTCAATTGTAAAACCAGTTTGGCTAGTCTACCTTGCATTCTACGATCTTATCAAACAAAGGTAAAACCAGTATGACCACATGGTGGGACAAGAATAAACAATTATTAAGCCAGTTAGCCAGTCCATCCCACAATTCCCTTCTTTTGTGTCTGTGAAAATATCGAAATATTGAAATGGCTGTTTCCATGAGCCAGAGAAGAACCAGTCAAGCCATTCTCAATGTGGAACCGAATCTCCGGTCACAGCTCTCTGCATGTTCCTAATAGCCTGCAGGGCATCATGGACCGAGCAGGACATGCCGGCAGGGATGAAGGGGGAGCACGAGTCTCCCACCATGGCACACACACAGCCCCGCTGGGTGGCCACTCCGTCAAGAGCAGGGCAGCCCTGGAAAATCACCTGGGCCATGGCGGCTACCCAGCCTGACTGATGCGCCGACACAGGCCCGGAACCTGCCTTCAATGGTCTTCAAATGCAGGGCGTTCCTTGCCGCTCCCACTCAAGGGAACTGAGCCATTAGGATTTTGGATGAGACTGACCAGTATTTGTGTTTGAGGGACACATCCGAGCCACACACTGGATCATGGTCGTGAGCTCCGTCAATAATGTGCCCAAATGGAGGTCATTGATTCGGGAATAACAGAACTTCTGAAGATCCCTAGATGATTATTTTTATACATAATAATCAAAAATACATCCCCATCGTCAATGGATACAATTTTTCGGGTAAATTCACTAACCAGAACAGACTGGGCCTGGTTCTAATACAACCACTATTTTAATCCCAGGATGCCTGTTTTGGACACTGTTTATGGTGGGAAAATAGCTCCAGAACCATCCTGGATCATTATTTTTACACAGAATAGTGAAAATACATCCATCTACACATTCAACACTAATTATGGGTAGAAGCACCAACCAGAACTGACTAGGCCCGGTTCTAATACGACCACTATTTTTATCGCAAAATGCCTGTTTTGGACAATGTTTATGGTGGGAAATATTCCCAAAACATCCCTGCATCTTTAATTTTACTCATAATAGTGAAAATGCATCCATCCACACAATTGACACTAAATCTGGGTAAAAGCGGCAACCAGAACCGACTGGGCCCGGTTCTAATACGACCACTATTTTAATCGCAAAATGCCTGTTTTGGACAATGTTTATGGTGGGAAACATTATTTTTATAGAAAATAGTGAAACTACATCCACCTACTCAACCAACACAAATTCTGGGTAAATACACCAACCAGAACCGATTGGGCCTTGTTCTAATACAACCACTATTTTTATCGCAAAATGTTTTGGACACTATTGACGGTGGGAAATATTCCCAAAACATCCCTGCATCTTTCATTTTACACATAATAGTGAAAATGCATCCATCCACACAATTGACACTAAATCTGGGTAAAAGCGGCAACCAGAACCGACTGGTTCCGGTTCTAATTCAACAACCATGCAAAATTAAGATCCATCGGAGGTTTTTTATTCTTGTATAAAAAAGCCCCAAAACATCCCTGCATGATTATTTTTAAACAGAATAGTAAAACATACATCCCAATCATCTTTGGACACAAGTTTCAGATATAAACAGCAACCAGACCCGACTGGACCCAGTTATAATGCAACTACTATTTTTTATCGCAAAATGCATGTTTTGGAGAAAATTTATGCTGGGAAATAGCCCAAGAAGCATCCTGGATCTTTAATTTTAGACAGAATTGTGAAAATACATCCACCTACACAATCAATACTAACTCTGGGTATAAGACCCAACCAGAACCGACTGGGCTTGGTTCTAATACAACCACCATGCAAAATAAAGTGCCCAAATGGAGGTCATTTATTCGGGCATAAAATAACTTCTGAACATCCCTAGATGACGATTTTTATACAGAATAGTGAAAAATACAACCCCATTCCCATCGGACACAAGTTACGGGTGTATACACAAACCAGAACCGACTGGGCCTGGTTCTAATACAACCACTATGCAAAATAAAGTGCCCAAAGGGAGGTCATTGATTAGGGCATAAAAGAACTTCTGAAAATCCCTAGATGATTATTTTTATAGAGAATAGTCAAAAATACATCCCCATTATCATTTGACACAAGTTCCGGCTACATACATCAACCAGAACCGACTGGGCCTGGTTCTAATAGGACCACTATTTTAATCGCAAAGTGCCTGTTATGGACACTATTGACGGTGGGAAATATTCCCTGAACATCCCTGCATCTTTAATTTCACACAGAATAGTGAAAATGCATCCATCAAATCAAATGACACTAATTCTTGGTAAAAGCACCAACCAGAACCGACTGGGCCCGGTTCTAATTCAACCACCATGCAAAATAACGATCAAAATGGAGGTTTTTGATTCTTGTATAAAAAAAGCCACAAAACATCCCTGCATGATTATGTTTAAACAGAATAGTAAAATATACATCCCCATCATCTTTGGACACAAGTTTTGGATATAAACAGCAACCAGAACCGAGACGACCCAGTTATAATGCAACTACTATTTTTTATCGCAAAATGCATGTTTTGGAGACTATTTATGGTGGCAAATACCCCTAGAACCATCCTGGATCTTTATTTTTAGACAGAATAGTGAAAATACATCCACCTGCACAATCAAAACTAACTCTGGGTAAAAGCACCAACCAGAACCGACTCGGCTTGGTTCTACTACAACCACCATGCAAAATAAAGTGCCCAAATGCAGGTCATTTATTCGGGCATAGAAAAACTTCTGAACATCCCTCGATGGTATTTTTAATACAGAATAGTCAAAAATACAACCCCATTCCTATTGGACACACGTTACGGGTGTAGACACAAACCAGAACCGACTGGGCCTGGTTCTAATACAACCACTATTTTTGTCGCAAAATGCATGTTTTTGACACTATTTATGGTGGGAAATAGTCTCAGAACATCTCTGGATCTTTATTCTTACAGAGAATAGTGAAAATACATCCACTCACACAATCGACACTAATTGTGGGTAAAGCACCAACCAGAACCGACTGGGCCTGGTTCTAAACAACCACTTGTAAATAAAGTGTCCAAATTGAGGTCATTGATTCCGGCATAACAGAACTTCTGAACATCCCTAGAATATTATTTTTATAAAGAATAATCAAAAATACATCCCCATCATCATTGGACACAATTTCTGGGTAAAAACACGAACCAGAACCGACTGGTCCTGGTTCTAATACAACCACTAGTTTAACCGCAAAATGCCTGTTTTGGACACTGTTTGTGGTGGGAAATAGCTCCAGAACCATCCTTGATCATTATTGTTATACAAAATAGTGAAAATACATCCACTCACACAATAAACACAAATTCTGGGTAAAAGCACCAACCAAAACCGACTGGGCCTGTTTCTAAACCACCACTTGTGAATAAAGTGACCAAATGAAAGTAATTCATTCGGGCATAACAGAACTTCTGAACATTGCTAGATGATTATTTCTATACAAAATAGTCAAGTATACATCCCCATCATAATTGGACACAAGTTCCGTATATAAACACCCACCAGAACCGACTGGACCCTGTTATAATGCAACCACTATTTTGTATTGCCTGTTTTGGGCACTGTTTATGGTGGGAGATAGCTCCAGTATCACCTAGAATGATGCCAATGAAAGACTTACTTGAATTGAACAATTTTACACTATATACACAGGAACTATGTGTCTCTGACAGTGTGTTTGGCAGCAGGGGAACGTTTCAGTTTTGATTGCCTTAATGTGCTTTTATGGCCTGATAATCACGTTTTGGCCAAGTATGATAGTTTTCATTGTAACTTAATTTCTATCACTTAGAACGATGCCAAATAAAAAACTCACTTGAATTGGACGATTTTACACTATATACACAGTAACTGTGTCTCTGACAGTTTGTTTGGCAGCAGGGAAACTTTTCAGTTTTTATTGCCTTAATGTACTTTTCATGCCCTGAAAATCACGTTTTAGCCAAGTATGATTGTTTTCATTATAACCTAATTTCTAGCCATGAGAATGATGCCAAATGGATAACTTACTTGAATTGGACGATTTTACACTATATACACAGTAACTATGTGTCTCTGACAGTTTGTTTGGCAGCAGGGGAACATGTAAGATTAGACAAAGTATCTTTGCAAATGCTTGTTCATATTGTATACATTTTTGTGAGTATAACAGCATCGTAGTCATCCTTATGGCTGACATGTAAGCATAAACACCCAACTGTCTGACTGAATAAAAAATCTTAGTCTTGTGATTGGGGTGACATGTCAGCACAAATACTCAACTGTCTGACACTGATTAATTACTTTTTGCCCTGCAAATGACTGAAATGTATCTGTCCAAAGTCTTTGTGACAACTGTCAGTTTTTCCTGTATTTAAGACACACACACCGGTCATTCGACTAGAGTTGCAGGAACATCGCGTTGAGCAGGACCCTACTGTAGGAAGTCTCACTGTCCACTTTGCAGTCTGGTAATAAATCAATTGGTCCGGGACCAATGAAAGTAGAATGAGAATTAGCAAGGGCTTTATAGTCTTGGTCTGTTAATAGAGTCAGGGACTTAACTAAGACAAAGTCAGGGACTTTTGGTCTTTGTGTGTTCAGAGATATTGGGTTAATCACAAAGTAGAGATCAATTTCGGGTAATTTAGAAAATAATTGTTGTTTAAACTATTAAGTCGGTGATTAATATGGGTCAGAAAGCAACAAAAGGGATGGGTTTATTGTCAGATTGCAAAATGAAAATCGGAGAGTTACCGGGACGAGATATCATGGTCCAGCTTGGGCTAAGCCTAGTGGCCACTCAAAATGGCCTCCGACCCAGGGAATTACAGACCAAAAATATCTTCCACACCACCACATCTAACAGCTTCTACTCTCTCGACATTGTCGGGAATGATTCTGCCAAGGTAGCTGAAAGTCTAAGAGAACAGTCTGAAGATATCTGCCCAGCAGCACCAGGACAGGAACAACAAACATGGCCATTACATGTCACCCTGAAGTTCATGGGAGACCGGACGACAAGTGGTTAAACCAATTCTCACAGTTGCCCACTCAACGAATCATAATTAACCACGTATATGCAACTGACCTAATGGACAACCCATTGCCCCCCGGACACATTGCCTATGGGAATGGATCATCATCAAAAACCCTGGATGGAGAAAAACACAACGTATATGCCGTGGTGACTCAAAAAGACAACCTCAAGACAGGACGACTCCCCGGCGACTGGTCTGCACAAGCCGCAGAAATAGTGGCACTGACAGAGGCATGTAGACTATTCCTAGAACAAGACGTGACGGTGGAAAGACACAGCCCAATCCCTGCTGAATTCCTAAGAGAAATGCAAAATCATGCCCCAGAAAAAGAGAAACTGCAATGGGAAACAGAAGGAGCCACTCAGTACAAGAACGGACTCTATGCAGTAGAAAACAAGCCATGCGTCCCACGATCATTGTTTGAAGTAATTGCCAAATTGAGCCATGGGAGGAGCCATGTCTCAACAGAAGGGATGATCAGTACAGTACAACAAACAATGCATGTTCCCAGAGGTCTCCAAACTTACTTCAATTTTTTTTGCAGAAACTGTCTAAACTGCTGTAGACACAACTCTCAAGGCAATGAATGACCCAAGCATGGAACAAGGCAAACAGGAACATATCCCTTCGAGTTTCTGAACATGGATTTCATCAAACTGAACCAAAGTGCTGGACTCGTCGAACAAACCATTAGAACAGTAAAACTCAGACTCAGAAAAACCATGGAAGATACAGGAAAACCATGGCAAGAATGCCTGAGCCTGGTAACCGACACTAATCAATTACTTGTTGCCCTGCAAATGATTGAAACGTATGTGTCCAAAGTCTTAGGGACAACTGTCAGTTTTGGCTGTAGTTAAGACACACTCACTGGTCATTCGACTAGAGTTGCAGTAACATCGCAGTGAACAGGACCCCACTGTAGGAACTCTCACTGTCCACTTTGCAGTCTGGTAATACATATTTTCTATTTAAATTTATCTCACTCTTTCTTAGCCTGCTCCTGAAGTTGTATTTTCAGACCTAAAAAAACCTTTTAGTTATTTTGCCCTAATGTGCGTTTCATGCGCTGAAAATCACGTTTTGGCCAAGTATCATAGTTTTCACTATAACTTAACCTAACCCTAACCCTAACCCTAACCCTAACCCTTACCATAACCCTAACCCTAACCCTAACCCTAACCCTAACCCTAACCCTAACCCTAACCCTAACCCTAACCCTAACCCTAACCCTAACCCTAACCCTAACCCTAACCCTAACCCTAACCCTAACCCTAACCCTAACCCTAACCCTAACCCTAACCCTAACCCTAACCCTAACCCTAACCCTAACCCTAACCCTAACCCTAACCCTAACCCAAACCCTAACCCTAACCCTAACTTCCATCACTTAGAATGATATCAAATAAAAAACCGACTTAATTTGGACGATTATACACTATATACACAGTAACTATGTGTCACCGACAGTTTGTTTCGCAGCGGGGGAACATTTCAGTTTTTATTGCCTTAATGTGCATTTCATGCGCTGAAAATCACGTTTTGGCCAAGTATCATAGTTTTCACTATAACTATAACTTATATTCTATCACTTAGAATGATGCCAAATGAAAAACTTACTTGAATTGGACAATATTACACTATATACACAGTAACTATGTGTCTATGACAGTTTGTTTCGCAGCAGGGGAACATTTCAGTTTTTATTGCCTTAACGTGCGTTTCATGCGCTGAAAATGACGTTTTGGCCAAGTATCATAGTTTTCACTATAACTTAATTTCTATCACTTAAAATGATGCTAAATGCAAAACTTACTTGAATTGGACGATTTTACACTATATACACAGTAACTATGTGTCTCTGACAGTTTGTTTCGCAGCAGGGGAACATTTCAGTTTTTATTGCCTTAACGTGCATTTCATGCGCTGAAAATCACGTTTTGGCCAAGTATCATAGTTTTCACTATAACTTAATTTCTAGCACTTAGAATGATGCCAAATGCAAAATTTACTTGAATTGGACGATTTTACACCATATACACAGTAACTATGTGCCTTTGACAGTTTGTTTCGCAGCAGGGGAACATTTCAGTTTTTATTGCCTTAACGTGCGTTTCATGCGCTGAAAATCACGTTTTGGCCAAGTATCATAATTTTCACTATAACTTAATTTCTATCACTAAGAATGATGCCAAATGAAAAACATACTTGAATTGGACGATAATACACTATATACACAGTAACTATGTGTCTCTGACAGTTAGTTTCGCAGCAGGGGAACATTTCAGTTTTTATTGCCTTAATGTGCGTTTCATGCGTTGAAAATCACGTTTTGGCCAAGTATCATAGTTTTCACTATAACTTAATTTCTATCACTTAGAATGAGACCAAATGAAAAACTTACTTGAATTGGACAATTGTACACGACATACACAGTAACTATGTGTCTTACAGTTTGTTTCGCAGCAGGGGAACATTTCAGTTTTTATTGCCTTAACGTGCGTTTCATGCGCTGAAAATCACGTTTTGGCCAAGTATCATAGTTTTCACTATAACTTAATTTCTATCACTTAGAATGATGCTAAATGCAAAACTTACTTGAATTGGACGATTTTACACTATATACACAGTAACTATGTGTCTCTGACAGTTTGTTTCGCAGCAGGGGAACAGTTCAGTTTTTATTGCCTTAACGTGCGTTTCATGCGCTGAAAATCACGTTTTGGGCAAGTATCATAATTTTCACGATAACTTAATTTCTATCACTTAAAATGATGCTAAATGCAAAACTTACTTGGATTGGGCGATTTTACACTATATACACAGTAACTATGTGCCTCTGACAGTTTGTTTCGCAGCCGGGGAACATTTCAGTTTTTATTGCCTTAACGTGCGTTTCATGCGCTGAAAATCATGTTTAGGCCAAGTATCATGGTTTTCATTATCACTTAATATCTAGCCATTAGAATGATGCCAAATTAAAAACTTATTAAATTATAAAATTTGATGATATTACACTATATATAGAGAGACATTTGTGTCTCTAACAGTTTTACACAGTTTTACAAGTTATGACTCCAAACTCTTAATTTACAATTCTGTCTTTATGGATACATTGCATCACCACCCCCTGAGTGGATCACTTACCTCTCACTGTCTTTCACTTACCTTCATTCAGCATGTAGGTGTCAGATCACCTTGTACCTAATGTCTATTCATATTACCTCACCCGAAGTTATTACACAGAAGGGATTGTGTTGTGTTACCCCAAGTTTAGAGTCCCAACGGATGTGGGGAAACTTACAGCGTCTGTCTGCCAGAGAGCAGCAGCTGGAACCGATTGTGACCAGGGTGGCATGGGTCATGTCCCTGGCTCTGCTGAGGTAACGAGGGCTGGCAATGTCTTCCAGTGAGGGCAGAGTAGCCGACGATCTTCTGCGTAGTGGTGATACCTTTCTAAATAGCCTTTTTGTCTGCTGCCGTTCTTTCCGCGTACCACCAAATGTGCTTTTTATGCGCTGATAAGCACATTTTGGTCGAATATGAAAGTTTCCAAGTGTGCACTTGACCCTGGATGACCTGGAGAGTGACAGTTACTCCTGAAGTTGAACTTTTTTTTCATCCCACAATTCAAGGAAACAATTGCAAACCCTGTTAGCCAGCCTTTCTTATATTTCGCGAGGCGAACAAACAATTGCAAGGCCAACTAGTTAGTCTTTCTTACATTCCACGATCTTTATTCAATTGTAAAACCAGTTTGGCTAGTCTACCTTGCATTCTACGATCTTATCAAACAAAGGTAAAACCAGTATGACCACATGGTGGGACAAGAATAAACAATTATTAAGCCAGTTAGCCAGTCCATCCCACAATTCCCTTCTTTTGTGTCTGTGAAAATATCGAAATATTGAAATGGCTGTTTCCATGAGCCAGAGAAGAACCAGTCAAGCCATTCTCGTTGTGGAACCGAATCTCCGGTCACAGCTCTCTGCATGTTCCTAATAGCCTGCAGGGCATCATGGACCGAGCAGGACATGCCGGCAGGGATGAAGGGGCAGCACGAGTCTCCCACCATGGCACACACACAGCCCCGCTGGGTGGCCACTCCGTCAAGAGCAGGGCAGCCCTGGAAAATCACCTGGGCCATGGCGGCTACCCAGCCTGACTGATGCGCCGACACAGGCCCGGAACCTGCCTTCAATGGTCTTCAAATGCAGGGCGTTCCTTGCCGCTCCCACTCAAGGGAACTAAGCCATTAGGATTTTGGATGAGACTGACCAGTATTTGTGTTTGAGGGACACATCCGAGCCACACACTGGATCATGGTCGTGAGCTCCGTCAATAATGTGCCCAAATGGAGGTCATTGATTCGGGAATAACAGAACTTCTGAAGATCCCTAGATGATTATTTTTATACATAATAATCAAAAATACATCCCCATCGTCAATGGATACAATTTTTCGGGTAAATTCACTAACCAGAACAGACTGGGCCTGGTTCTAATACAACCACTATTTTAATCCCAGGATGCCTGTTTTGGACACTGTTTATGGTGGGAAAATAGCTCCAGAACCATCCTGGATCATTATTTTTACACAGAATAGTGAAAATACATCCATCTACACATTCAACACTAATTATGGGTAGAAGCACCAACCAGAACAGACTGGGCCCGGTTCTAATACGACCACTATTTTAATCGCAAAATGCCTGTTTTGGAAAATGTTTATGGTGGGAAACATTATTTTTAAAGAAAATAGTGAAACTACATCTACCTACTCAATCAACACAAATTCTGGGTAAATACACCAACCAGAACCGATTGGGCCTTGTTCTAATACAACCACTATTTTTATCGCAAAATGTTTTGGACACTATTGACGGTGGGAAATATTCCCAAAACATCCCTGCATCTTTAATTTTACTCATAATAGTGAAAATGCATCCATCCACACAATTGACACTAAATCTGTGTAAAAGCGGCAACCAGAACCGACTGGGCCCGGTTCTAATACGACCACTATTTTAATCGCAAAATGCCTGTTTTGGACAATGTTTATGGTGGGAAACATTATTTTTATAGAAAATAGTGAAACTACATCCACCTACTCAACCAACACAAATTCTGGGTAAATACACCAACCAGAACCGATTGGGCCTTGTTCTGATACAACCACTATTTTTATCGCAAAATGTTTTGGACACTATTGACGGTGGGAAATATTCCCAAAACATCCCTGCATCTTTCATTTTACACATAATAGTGAAAATGCATCCATCCACACAATTGTCACTAAATCTGGGTAAAAGCGGCAACCAGAACCGACTGGTCCCGGTTCTAATTCAACAACCATGCAAAATTAAGATCAATTGGAGGTTTTTTTATTCTTGTATAAAAAAGCCCCAAAACATCCCTGCATGATTATTTTTAAACAGAATAGTAAAATATACATCCCAATCATCTTTGGACACAAGTTTCAGATATAAACAGCAACCAGACCCGACTGGACCCAGTTATAATGCAACTACTATTTTTTATCCCAAAATGCATGTTTTGGAGAAAATGTACGCTGGGAAATAGCCCTAGAAGCATCCTGGATCTTTAATTTTAGACAGAATTGTGAAAATACATCCACCTACACAATCAATACTAACTCTGGGTATAAGACCCAACCAGAACCGACTGGGCTTGGTTCTAATACAACCACCATGCAAAATAAAGTGCCCAAAGGGAGGTCATTTATTCGGGCATAAAATAACTTCTGAACATCCCTAGATGACGATTTTTATACAGAATAGTGAAAAATACAACCCCATTCCCATCGGACACAAGTTACGGGTGTATACACAAACCAGAACCGACTGGGCCTGGTTCTAATACAACCACTATGCAAAATAAAGTGCCCAAAGGGAGGTCATTGATTAGGGCATAAAAGAACTTCTGAAAATCCCTAGATGATTATTTTTATAGAGAATAGTCAAAAATACATCCCCATTATCATTTGACACAAGTTACGGCTACATACATCAACCAGAACCGACTGGGCCTGGTTCTAATAGGACCACTATTTTAATCGCAAAGTGCCTGTTATGGACACTATTGACGGTGGGAAATATTCCCTGAACATCCCTGCATCTTTAATTTCACACAGAATAGTGAAAATGCATCCATCAAATCAAATGACACTAATTCTTGGTAAAAGCACCAACCAGAACCGACTGGGCCCGGTTCTAATTCAACCACCATGCAAAATAACGATCAAAATGGAGGTTTTTGATTCTTGGATAAAAAAAGCCACAAAACATCCCTGCATGATTATGTTTAAACAGAATAGTAAAATATACATCCCCATCATCTTTGGACACAAGTTTCGGATATAAACAGCAACCAGAACCGAGACGACCCAGTTATAATGCAAAGTACTATTTTTTATCGCAAAATGCATGTTTTGGAGACTATTTATGGTGGCAAATACCCCTCGAACCATCCTGGATCTTTATTTTTAGACAGAATAGTGAAAATACATCCACCTGCACAATCAACACTAACTCTGGGTAAAAGCACCAACCAGAACCGACTTGGCTTGGTTCTACTACAACCACCATGCAAAATAAAGTGCCCAAATGGAGGTCATTTATTCGGGCATAGAAAAACTTCTGAACATCCCTAGATGATATTTTTTAATACAGAATAGTCAAAAATACAACCCCATTCCTATTGGACACACGTTTCGGGTGTAGACACAAACCAGAACCGACTGGGCCTGGTTCTAATACAACCACTATTTTTGTCGCAAAATGCATGTTTTTGACACTATTTATGGTGGGAAATAGTCTCAGAACATCTCTGGATCTTTATTCTTACAGAGAATAGTGAAAATACATCCACTCACACAATCGACACTAATTGTGGGTAAAGCACCAACCAGAACCGACTGGGCCTGGTTCTAAACAACCACTTCTAAATAAAGTGTCCAAATTGAGGTCATTGTTTCGGGCATAACAGAACTTCTGAACATCCCTAGAATATTATTTTTATAAACAATAATCAAAAATACATCCCCATCATCATTGGACACAATTTCTGGGTAAAAACACGAACCAGAACCAACTGGTCCTGGTTCTAATACAACCACTACTTTAACCGCAAAATGCCTGTTTTGGACACTGTTTGTGGTGGGAAATAGCTCCAGAACCATCCTTGATCAATATTGTTATACAAAATAGTGAAAATACATCCACTCACACAATAAACACAAATTCTGGGTAAAAGCACCAACCAAAACCGACTGGGCCTGTTTCTAAACCACCACTTGTGAATAAAGTGACCAAATGAAAGTAATTCATTCGGGCATAACAGAACTTCTGAACATCGCTAGATGATTATTTCTATACAAAATAGTCAAGTATACATCCCCATCATAATTGGACACAAGTTCCGTATACAAACACCCACCAGAACCGACTGGACCCTGTTATAATGCAACCACTATTTTGTATCGCCTGTTTTGGACACTGTTTATGGTGGGAGATAGCTCCAGTATCACCTAGAATGATGCCAATGAAAGACTTACTTGAATTGGACGATTTTACACTATATATACAGGAACTATGTGTCTCTGACAGTGTGTTTGGCAGCAGGGGAACGTTTCAGTTTTTATTGCCTTAATGTGCTTTTCATGGCCTGATAATCACGTTTTGGCCAAGTATGATAGTTTTCATTGTAACTTAATTTCTATCACTTTGAACGATGCCAAATAAAAAACTTACTTGAATTGGACGATTTTTCACTACATAACAGTAACTGTGTCTCTGACAGTTTGTTTGGCAGCAGGGGAACTTTTCAGTTTTTATTGCCTTAATGTACTTTTCATGCCCTGAAAATCATGTTTTGGCCAAGTATGATTGTTTTCATTATAACTTAATTTCTAGCTTGAGAATGATGCCAAATGGATAACTTAATTGAATTGGACGATTTTTCACTTTATACACAGTAACTATGTGTCTCTGACAGTTTGTTTGGCAGCAGGGGAACATGTGAGATTAGACAAAGTATCTTTGCAAATGCTTGTTCAAATTGTATAAGTTTTTGTGAGTATAACAGCGTCATAGTCATCCTTATGGCTGACATGTCAGCATAAACACCCAACTGTCTGACTGAATAAACAATCTTAGTCTTGTGATTGGGGTGACATGTCAGCACAAATACTCAACTGTCCGACACTGATCAATTACTTTTTGCCCTGCAAATGACTGAAATGTATCTGTCCAAAGTCCTAGTGACAACTGTCAGTTTTTCCTGTATTTGAGACACACACACTGGTCATTCGACTAGAGTTGCAGGAACATCGCGTTGAACAGGACCCTACTGTAGGAACTCTCACTGTCCACTTTGCAGTCTGGTAATAAACCAATTGGTCCGGGACCAATGAAAGTAGAACAATAATTAGCAAGGGCTTTATAGTCTTGGTCTGTTAATAGAGTCAGGGACTTAACTAAGACAAAGTCAGGGACTTTTGGTCTTTGTGTGTTCAGAGATATTGGGTTAATCACAAAGTAGAGATCACTTTCGGGTAATTTAGAAAATACTTGTTGTTTAAACTATTAAGTAGGTGATTAATATGGGTCAGAAAGCAACAAAAGGAATGGGTTTATTGTCAGAATGCAAAATGAAAATCGGAGAGTTACCGGGACGAGATATCATGGTCCAGCTTGGGCTAAGCCTAGTGGCCACCCAAAATGGCCTCCGACCCAGGGAATTACAGACCAAAAATATCTTCCACACCACCACATCTAACAGCTTCTACTCTCTCGACATTGACGGGAATGATTCTGCCAAGGTAGCTGAAAGTCTAAGAGAACAGTCTGAAGATATCTGCCCAGCAGCACCAAGACAGGAACAACAAACATGGCCATTACATGTCACCCTGAAGTTCATGGGAGACCGGACGACAAGTGGTTAAACCAATTCTCACAGTTGCCCACTCAACGAATCATAATTAACCACGTATATGCAACTGACCTAATGGACAACCCATTGCCCCCCGGACACATTGCCTATGGGGATGGATCATCATCAAAAACCCTGGATGGAGAAAAACACAACGTATATGCCGTGGTGACTCAAAAAGACAACCTCAAGACAGGACGACTCCCCGGCGACTGGTCTGCACAAGCCGCAGAAAACGTGGCACTGACAGAGGCATGTAGACTATTCCTAGAACAAGACGTGACGGTGGAAAGACACAGCCCAATCCCTGCTGAATTCCTAAGAGAAATGCAAAATCATTCCCCAGAAAAAGAGAAACTGCAATGGGAAACAGAAGGAGACACTCAACACAAAAACGGACTCTATGCAGTAGAAAACAAGCCATGCGTGACACGATCATTGTTTGAAGTAATTGCCAAAGTGAGCCATGGGGGGAGCCATGTCTCAACAGGAGGGATGATCAGTACAGTACAACAAACAATGCATGTTCCCAGAGGTCTCCAAACTTCATTTTTTTTGGCAGAAACTGTCTGAACTGCTGTAGACACAACTCTCAAGGCAACGAACGACCCAAGCATGGAACAAGGTAAACAGGAACATATCCCTTCGAGCTTCTGAACATGGATTTTATCAAACTGAACCAAAATGCTGGACTCGTCGAACAAACCATTAGAACAGTAAAACTCAGACTCAGAAAAACCATGGAAGACACAGGAAAACCATGGCAAGAATGCCTGAGCCTGGTAGAATTGTACATGAGAATCATTCCAACAGCACAGGGATGCACACCATTTGAGGCAGTGAACGACAGACCCTTCCACTTAACAATGTGGGAAAAAGATCTGGTGGTAGAAGAGAAAGGAGAAACAGATTCTCTCACTAAGTGGTTATGCAAAATGTTCGAAGAAAGAACTGTGATGAATGCAAAATAATCTGCCGACATCTTCTCTGTCTCCCACAGAGGAGGTCCTGTCCCCAGGAGACCTGGTACTCGTCAAGGTGATAAAAAGAAAGTGCTGGTCTTCTCCACGTTGGGACGCACCTCACCGTGTGATTTTGGCCACACCCACCGCCATCAAAATCGAAGGAAGAGACACCTGGATACATCAGTCCCACAGTAAACAAAGTACAAGAATGAAGTGGCTACTCATCATCATCACAGCTCTGTGTTCAACCACATGGGGGGAATGTATCAGAACCTTGGTACACTCCCACTGGAGGAGAATGCCCCACTAGCTGGTTCAGGAAACGATCAGGGCCCCCCAGATCTGCATCCCATTAACCAAGACACCAATCGTCGTTCAAGTCCCTTTGCTCAGCCTACAGCTTACTCACTTGGGATTACACAGGACTGACTCCAGTTATTTCTATTGGTACCTACAAGCTCCCAGAGTTTGAGTGGTCTGGCCAGACACCTGGGACCAGGTCCTCCTCCATACAGGCTACAAGACCATCACATGACCCCTTTCCAAAGAAGCTACCACCATGACCGCTAACTTCACCAAGTTAGCCACCACCATCAAAGATGGTAAACATACGCTGGAGCTCACGACCAATATCCAACAGAAAGGCTGCATCAACCTATGCCTCTGACCGGACCGACCAGTAAAAGGCCCCCTCTTTTACTATGACCATCCGCACTACTAGTCCAGCCAAAGGTCCCCAAAGTGATTTGTGTGAACCCCTTCGTAAAACCATCCGCCACACGCCTACTCAAAATCCGTCCGGCAGGAACACCTAAACCTGAGGAGATACACCTTATTCTCGCCCATGTCCAAACACAGGAAGAAAACGACTACAACCCGATGATGAGGAACAGTTGGTACAGATACACCGCACTCACAGCCCGCGCCACAACCAATGAGTTGTTATGTCTGTTCCCTCATGCCTACTGCCGTAGCCCAACCACAGCTATGGTCCAACCGACAGAACGAAGAACTCGCCAACCTCACCTACAACTGTATCCTGGGTAATCTGAGAGAATCCTTCCAGCAAAGCTCGACCGCCTACATACCATCGTCGCAGTACCATTAGCAGCTACAGTCAATACCGCAACGTATGTCCAGTGCAACAACCGAACAGACTGTTATCCATCCTGTTTCAACTTCAGCGGACCGGATCCGAAGACCCCTTTGGACCAAGTTCACGTCACCAGGTGCGCCGAGATGAGACACATTCCTTCCCAATCATGGACAGTACTGGACCAAATATGGTGGCTCTGCGAATGACAAGTGTATATGATCATCCCCGCCAATACAACTGGATTCTGTGTCCCTACATCTGCATCCGACCACACGAACGTTCTAACAGCAGACTCGATTCCAACTGTAGACGCCAACCCACATCTACCCACCAGGCGTCAACGACGGAGCTTTGATTTCTTCCCCCATGATTCAGTGTGGAGCTCGGATGTCCCTCTCGTATACAAACACTGGTCAGTCTCCTCCAAAATCATGATGGCGGTGTTCCCCAGGGTAGGAACAGCGAAGAACACCCTACGTCTGGAAACCATTGACTACAGATTCCAGGCCCGACACTAATCAATTACTTTTTGCCCTGCAAATGACTGAAACGTATCTGTCCAAAGTGTTAGGGACAACTGTCAGTTTTGCCTGTATTTAAGACAAACTCACTGGTCATTCAACTAGAGTTGCAGTAACATCGCAGTGAACAGGACCCCACTGTAGGAACTCTCACTGTCCACTTTGCAGTCTGGTAATACATATTTTCTATTTAAATTTAACTCACTCTTTCTTAGCCTGCTCCTGAAGTTGTATTTTCAGACCTAACAAACATTTCAGTTTTTTTGCCCTAATGTGCGTTTCATGCGCTGAAAATCACGTTTTGGCCAAGTATCATAGTTTTCACTATAACTTAACCTAACCCTAACCCTAACCCTAACCCTAACCCTAACCCTAATTCTAACCCTAACCCTAACCCTAACCCTAAATTCCATCACTTAGAATGATATCAAATGAAAAACCTACTTAATTTGGACGATTTTACACTATATACACAGTAACTATGTGTCTCTGACAGTTTGTTTCGCAGCAGGGGAACATTTCAGTTTTTATTGCCTTAACGTGCGTTTCATGCGCTGAAAATCACGTTTTGGCCAAGTATCATAGTTTTCACTATAACTTAATTTATATCACTTAGAAGGATGATAAATGCAAAACTTACTTGAATTGGACGATTTTACACTATATACACAGTAACTATGTGTCTCTGACAGTTTGTTTCGCAGCGGGGGGACATTTCAGTTTTTATTGCCTTAATGTGCATTTCATGCGCTGAAAATCACGTTTTGGCCAAGTATCATAGTTTTCACTATAACTTAATTTCTATCACTTAGAATGATGCTAAAAGCAAAACTTACTTGAATTGGACGATTTTACACTATATACACAGTAACTATGTGCCTCTGACAGTTTGTTTCGCAGCAGGGGAACATTTCAGTTTTTATTGCCTTAACGTGCGTTTCATGCGCTGAAAATCACGTTTTGGCCAAGTATCATAGTTTTCACTATAACTTAATTTCTAGCACTTAGAATGATGCCAAATGCAAAACTTACTTGAATTGGACGATTTTACACTATATAAACAGTAACTATGTGCCTCTGACAGTTTGTTTCGCAGCAGGGGAACATTTCAGTTTTTATTGCCTTAACGTGCGTTTCATGCGCTGAAAATCACGTTTTGGCCAAGTATCATAGTTTTCACTATAACTTAATTTCTATCACTTAGAATGATGCAAAATGCAAAACTTACTTGAATTGGACGATTTTACACTATATACACAGTAACTATGTGTCTCTAACAATTTGTTTGGAAGCAGGGGAACATTTCAGTTTATATTGCCTTAACGTGCGTTTCATGCGCTGAAAATCACGTTTTGGCCAAGTATCATAGTTTTCACTATAACTTAATTTCTATCACTTAGAATGATGCTAAATGCAAAACTTACTTGAATTGGACGATTTTACACTATATACACAGTAACTATGTGTCTCTAACAATTTGTTTGGAAGCAGGGGAACATTTCAGTTTATATTGCCTTAACGTGCGTTTCATGCGCTGAAAATCACGTTTTGGCCAAGTATCATAGTTTTCACTATAACTTAATTTCTAGCACTTAGAATGAGGCCAAGTGAAAAACTTACTTGAATTGGACAATTGTACACTACATACACAGTAACTATGTGTCTCTGACAGTTTGTTTCGCAGCAGGGGAACATTTCAGTTTTTATTGCCTTAACGTGCGTTTCATGCGCTGAAAATCACGTTTTGGGCAAGTATCATAATTTTCACTATAACTTAATTTCTATCACTTAGAATGATGCTAGATGCAAAACTTACTTGAATTGGACGATTTTACACTATATACACAGTAACTATGTGCCTCCGACAGTTTGTTTCGCAGCCGGGGAACATTTGAGTTTTTATTGCCTTAACGTGCGTTTCATGTGCTGAAAATCACGTTTTGGCCAAGTATCACGGTTGTCATTATAACTTAATATCTAGCCATTAGAATGATGCCAAATTAAAAACTTATTAAATTATAAAATTTGATGATATTACACTATATATAGAGAGACATTTGTGTCTCTGACAGTTTTACACAGTTTTACAAGTTATGACTCCAAACTCTTAATTTACAATTCTGCCTTTATGGATACATTGCATCACCACCCCCTGAGTGGATACCTTACCTCTCACTGTCTTTCACTTACCTTCATTCAGCATGTAGGTGTCAGATCACCTTGTACCTAATGTCTATTCATATTACCTCACCTGAAGTTATTACACAGAAGGGAATGTGTTATGTTACCCCAAGTTTAGAGTCCCAATGGAAGTGGGAAACTTACAGCGTCTGTCTGCCAGAGAGCAGCAGCTGGAACCGATTGTGACCAGGGTGGCATGGGTCCCTGATCATGTCCCTGGCTCTGCTGAGGTAACGAGGGCTGGCAATGTCTTCCAGTGAGGGCAGAGTAGCCGACGATCTTCTGCGTAGTGGTGATACCTTTCTAAATAGCCTTTTTGTCTGCTGCCGTTCTTTCCGCGTACCACCAAATGTGCTTTTTATGCGCTGATAAGCACATTTTGGTCGAATATGAAAGTTTCCAAGTGTGCACTTGACCCTGGATGACCTGGAGAGTGACAGTTACTGCTGAAGTTGAACCTTTTTTTCATCCCACAATTCAAGGAAACAATTGCAAACCCTGTTAGCCAGCCTTTCTTATATTTCGCGAGGCGAACAAACAATTGCAAGGCCAACTAGTTAGTCTTTCTTACATTCCACGATCTTTATTCAATTGTAAAACCAGTTTGGCTAGTCTACCTTGCATTCTACGATCTTATCAAACAAAGGTAAAACCAGTATGACCACATGGTGGGACAAGAATAAACAATTATTAAGCCAGTTAGCCAGTCCATCCCACAATTCCCTTCTTTTGTGTCTGTGAAAATATCGAAATATTGAAATGGCTGTTTCCATGAGCCAGAGAAGAACCAGTCAAGCCATTCTCAATGTGGAACCGAATCTCCGGTCACAGCTCTCTGCATGTTCCTAATAGCCTGCAGGGCATCATGGACCGAGCAGGACATGCCGGCAGGGATGAAGGGGCAGCACGAGTCTCCCACCATGGCACACACACAGCCCCGTTGGGTGGCCACTCCGTCAAGAGCAGGGCAGCCCTGGAAAATCACCTGGGCCATGGCGGCTACCCAGCCTGACTGATGCGCCGACACAGGCCCGGAACCTGCCTTCAATGGTCTTCAAATGCAGGGCGTTCCTTGCCGCTCCCACTCAAGGGAACTGAGCCATTAGGATTTTGGATGAGACTGACCAGTATTTGTGTTTGAGGGACACATCCGAGCCACACACTGGATCATGGTCGTGAGCTCCGTCAATAATGTGGCCAAATGGAGGTCATTGATTCGGGAATAACAGAACTTCTGAAGATCCCTAGATGATTATTTTTATACATAATAATCAAAAATACATCCCCATCGTCAATGGATACAATTTTTCGGGTAAATTCACTAACCAGAACAGACTGGGCCTGGTTCTAATACAACCACTATTTTAATCCCAGGATGCCTGTTTTGGACACTGTTTATGGTGGGAAAATAGCTCCAGAACCATCCTGGATCATTATTTTTACACAGAATAGTGAAAATACATCCATCTACACATTCAACACTAATTATGGGTAGAAGCACCAACCAGAACTGACTAGGCCCGGTTCTAATACGACCACTATTTTTATCGCAAAATGCCTGTTTTGGACAATGTTTATGGTGGGAAATATTCCCAAAACATCCCTGCATCTTTAATTTTACTCATAACAGTGAAAATGCATCCATCCACACAATTGACACTAAATCTGGGTAAAAGCGGCAACCAGAACCGACTGGGCCCGGTTCTAATACGACCACTATTTTAATCGCAAAATGCCTGTTTTGGACAATGTTTATGGTGGGAAACATTATTTTTATAGAAAATAGTGAAACTACATCCACCTACTCAACCAACACAAATTCTGGGTAAATACACCAACCAGAACCGATTGGGCCTTGTTCTAATACAACCACTATTTTTATCGCAAAATGTTTTGGACACTATTGACGGTGGGAAATATTCCCAAAACATCCCTGCATCTTTCATTTTACACATAATAGTGAAAATGCATCCATCCACACAATTGACACTAAATCTGGGTAAAAGCGGCAACCAGAACCGACTGGTTCCGGTTCTAATTCAACAACCATGCAGAATTAAGATCCATCGGAGGTTTTTTATTCTTGTATAAAAAAGCCCCAAAACATCCCTGCATGATTATTTTTAAACAGAATAGTAAAACATACATCCCAATCATCTTTGGACACAAGTTTCAGATATAAACAGCAACCAGACCCGACTGGACCCAGTTATAATGCAACTACTATTTTTTATCGCAAAATGCATGTTTTGGAGAAAATTTATGCTGGGAAATAGCCCAAGAAGCATCCTGGATCTTTAATTTTAGACAGAATTGTGAAAATACATCCACCTACACAATCAATACTAACTCTGGGTATAAGACCCAACCAGAACCGACTGGGCTTGGTTCTAATACAACCACCATGCAAAATAAAGTGCCCAAATGGAGGTCATTTATTCGGGCATGAAATAACTTCTGAACATCCCTAGATGACGATTTTTATACAGAATAGTGAAAAATACAACCCCATTCCCATCGGACACAAGTTACGGGTGTATACACAAACCAGAACCGACTGGGCCTGGTTCTAATACAACCACTATGCAAAATAAAGTGCCCAAAGGGAGGTCATTGATTAGGGCATAAAAGAACTTCTGAAAATCCCTAGATGATTATTTTTATAGAGAATAGTCAAAAATACATCCCCATTATCATTTGACACAAGTTCCGGCTACATACATCAACCAGAACCGACTGGGCCTGGTTCTAATAGGACCACTATTTTAATCGCAAAGTGCCTGTTATGGACACTATTGACGGTGGGAAATATTCCCTGAACATCCCTGCATCTTTAATTTCACACAGAATAGTGAAAATGCATCCATCAAATCAAATGACACTAATTCTTGGTAAAAGCACCAACCAGAACCGAGTGGGCCCGGTTCTAATTCAACCACCATGCAAAATAACGATCCATAATGGAGGTTTTTGATTCTTGTATAAAAAAAGCCACAAAACATCCCTGCATGATTATGTTTAAACAGAATAGTAAAATATACATCCCCATCATCTTTGGACACAAGTTTCGGACATAAACAGCAACCAGAACCGAGACGACCCAGTTATAATGCAACTACTATTTTTTATCACGAAATGCATGTTTTGGAGACTATTTATGGTGGCAAATACCCCTAGAACCATCCTGGATCTTTATTTTTAGACAGAATAGTGAAAATACATCCACCTGCACAATCAAAACTAACTCTGGGTAAAAGCACCAACCAGAACCGACTCGGCTTGGTTCTACTACAACCACCATGCAAAATAAAGTGCCCAAATGGAGGTCATTTATTCGGGCATAGAAAAACTTCTGAACATCCCTCGATGGTATTTTTAATACAGAATAGTCAAAAATACAACCCCATTCCTATTGGACACACGTTACGGGCGTAGACACAAACCAGAACCGACTGGGCCTGGTTCTAATACAACCACTATTTTTGTCGCAAAATGCATGTTTTTGACACTATTTATGGTGGGAAATAGTCTCAGAACATCTCTGGATCTTTATTCTTACAGAGAATAGTGAAAATACATCCACTCACACAATCGACACTAATTGTGGGTAAAGCACCAACCAGAACCGACTGGGCCTGGTTCTAAACAACCACTTGTAAATAAAGTGTCCAAATTAAGGTCATTGATTCGGGCATAACAGAACTTCTGAACATCCCTAGAATATTATTTTTATAAAGAATAATCAAAAATACATCCCCATCATCATTGGACACAATTTCTGGGTAAAAACACGAACCAGAACCGACTGGTCCTGGTTCTAATACAACCACTAGTTTAACCGCAAAATGCCTGTTTTGGACACTGTTTGTGGTGGGAAATAGCTCCAGAACCATCTTTGATCATTATTGTTATACAAAATAGTGAAAATACATCCACTCACACAATAAACACAAATTCTGGGTAAAAGCACCAACCAAAACCGACTGGGCCTGTTTCTAAACCACCACTTGTGAATAAAGTGACCAAATGAAAGTAATTCATTCGGGCATAACAGAACTTCTGAACATTGCTAGATGATTATTTCTATACAAAATAGTCAAGTATACATCCCCATCATAATTGGACACAAGTTCCGTATATAAACACCCACCAGAACCGACTGGACCCTGTTATAATGCAACCACTATTTTGTATTGCCTGTTTTGGGCACTGTTTATGGTGGGAGATAGCTCCAGTATCACCTAGAATGATGCCAATGAAAGACTTACTTGAATTGAACGATTTTACACTATATACACAGGAACTATGTGTCTCTGACAGTGTGTTTGGCAGCAGGGGAACGTTTCAGTTTTGATTGCCTTAATGTGCTTTTATGGCCTGATAATCACGTTTTGGCCAAGTATGATAGTTTTCATTGTAACTTAATTTCTATCACTTAGAACGATGCCAAATAAAAAACTCACTTGAATTGGACGATTTTACACTATATACACAGTAACTGTGTCTCTGACAGTTTGTTTGGCAGCAGGGAAACTTTTCAGTTTTTATTGCCTTAATGTACTTTTCATGCCCTGAAAATCACGTTTTAGCCAAGTATGATTGTTTTCATTATAACCTAATTTCTAGCCATGAGAATGATGCCAAATGGATAACTTACTTGAATTGGACGATTTTACACTATATACACAGTAACTATGTGTCTCTGACAGTTTGTTTGGCAGCAGGGGAACATGTAAGATTAGACAAAGTATCTTTGCAAATGCTTGTTCATATTGTATACATTTTTGTGAGTATAACAGCATCGTAGTCATCCTTATGGCTGACATGTCAGCATAAACACCCAACTGTCTGACTGAATAAAAAATCTTAGTCTTGTGATTGGGGTGACATGTCAGCACAAATACTCAACTGTCTGACACTGATTAATTACTTTTTGCCCTGCAAATGACTGAAATGTATCTGTCCAAAGTCTTTGTGACAACTGTCAGTTTTTCCTGTATTTAAGACACACACACCGGTCATTCGACTAGAGTTGCAGGAACATCGCGTTGAGCAGGACCCTACTGTAGGAAGTCTCACTGTCCACTTTGCAGTCTGGTAATAAATCAATTGGTCCGGGACCAATGAAAGTAGAATGAGAATTAGCAAGGGCTTTATAGTCTTGGTCTGTTAATAGAGTCAGGGACTTAACTAAGACAAAGTCAGGGACTTTTGGTCTTTGTGTGTTCAGAGATATTGGGTTAATCACAAAGTAGAGATCAATTTCGGGTAATTTAGAAAATAATTGTTGTTTAAACTATTAAGTCGGTGATTAATATGGGTCAGAAAGCAACAAAAGGGATGGGTTTATTGTCAGATTGCAAAATGAAAATCGGAGAGTTACCGGGACGAGATATCATGGTCCAGCTTGGGCTAAGCCTAGTGGCCACTCAAAATGGCCTCCGACCCAGGGAATTACAGACCAAAAATATCTTCCACACCACCACATCTAACAGCTTCTACTCTCTCGACATTGTCGGGAATGATTCTGCCAAGGTAGCTGAAAGTCTAAGAGAACAGTCTGAAGATATCTGCCCAGCAGCACCAGGACAGGAACAACAAACATGGCCATTACATGTCACCCTGAAGTTCATGGGAGACCGGACGACAAGTGGTTAAACCAATTCTCACAGTTGCCCACTCAACGAATCATAATTAACCACGTATATGCAACTGACCTAATGGACAACCCATTGCCCCCCGGACACATTGCCTATGGGAATGGATCATCATCAAAAACCCTGGATGGAGAAAAACACAACGTATATGCCGTGGTGACTCAAAAAGACAACCTCAAGACAGGACGACTCCCCGGCGACTGGTCTGCACAAGCCGCAGAAATAGTGGCACTGACAGAGGCATGTAGACTATTCCTAGAACAAGACGTGACGGTGGAAAGACACAGCCCAATCCCTGCTGAATTCCTAAGAGAAATGCAAAATCATGCCCCAGAAAAAGAGAAACTGCAATGGGAAACAGAAGGAGCCACTCAGTACAAGAACGGACTCTATGCAGTAGAAAACAAGCCATGCGTCCCACGATCATTGTTTGAAGTAATTGCCAAATTGAGCCATGGGAGGAGCCATGTCTCAACAGAAGGGATGATCAGTACAGTACAACAAACAATGCATGTTCCCAGAGGTCTCCAAACTTACTTCAATTTTTTTTGCAGAAACTGTCTAAACTGCTGTAGACACAACTCTCAAGGCAATGAATGACCCAAGCATGGAACAAGGCAAACAGGAACATATCCCTTCGAGTTTCTGAACATGGATTTCATCAAACTGAACCAAAGTGCTGGACTCGTCGAACAAACCATTAGAACAGTAAAACTCAGACTCAGAAAAACCATGGAAGATACAGGAAAACCATGGCAAGAATGCCTGAGCCTGGTAACCGACACTAATCAATTACTTGTTGCCCTGCAAATGATTGAAACGTATGTGTCCAAAGTCTTAGGGACAACTGTCAGTTTTGGCTGTAGTTAAGACACACTCACTGGTCATTCGACTAGAGTTGCAGTAACATCGCAGTGAACAGGACCCCACTGTAGGAACGCTCACTGTCCACTTTGCAGTCTGGTAATACATATTTTCTATTTAAATTTATCTCACTCTTTCTTAGCCTGCTCCTGAAGTTGTATTTTCAGACCTAAAAAAACCTTTTAGTTCTTTTGCCCTAATGTGCGTTTCATGCGCTGAAAATCACGTTTTGGCCAAGTATCATAGTTTTCACTATAACTTAACCTAACCCTAACCCTAACCCTAACCCTAACCCTTACCATAACCCTAACCCTAACCCTAACCCTAACCCTAACCCTAACCCTAACCCTAACCCTAACCCTAACCCTAACCCTAACCCTAACCCTAACCCTAACCCAAACCCTAACCCTAACCCTAACTTCCATCACTTAGAATGATATCAAATAAAAAACCGACTTAATTTGGACGATTATACACTATATACACAGTAACTATGTGTCACCGACAGTTTGTTTCGCAGCGGGGGAACATTTCAGTTTTTATTGCCTTAACGTGCGTTTCATGCGCTGAAAATCACGTTTTGGCCAAGTATCATAGTTTTCACTATAACTTAATTTTTATCACTTAGAATGATGCTAAATGCAAAACTTACTTGAATTGGACGATTTTACACTATATACACAGTAACTATGTGCCTCTGACAGTTTGTTTCGCAGCAGGGGAACATTTCAGTTTTTATTGCCTTAACGTGCATTTCATGCGCTGAAAATCACGTTTTGGCCAAGTATCATAGTTTTCACTATAACTTAATTTCTAGCACTTAGAATGATGCCAAATGCAAAACTTACTTGAATTGGACGATTGTACACCATATACACAGTAACTATGTGCCTTTGACAGTTTGTTTCGCAGCAGGGGAACATTTCAGTTTTTATTGCCTTAACGTGCGTTTCATGCGCTGAAAATCACGTTTTGGCCAAGTATCATAATTTTCACTATAACTTAATTTCTATCACTTAGAATGATGCCAAATGAAAAACATACTTGAATTGGACGATAATACACTATATACACAGTAACTATGTGTCTCTGACAGTTAGTTTCGCAGCAGGGGAACATTTCAGTTTTTATTGCCTTAATGTGCGTTTCATGCGCTGAAAATCACGTTTTGGCCAAGTATCATAGTTTTCACTATAACTTAATTTCTATCACTTAGAATGAGACCAAGTGAAAAACTTACTTGAATTGGACAATTGTACACGACATACACAGTAACTATGTGTCTGACAGTTTGTTTCGCAGCAGGGGAACATTTCAGTTTTTATTGCCTTAACGTGCGTTTCATGCGCTGAAAATCACGTTTTGGCCAAGTATCATAGTTTTCACTATAACTTAATTTCTATCACTTAGAATGATGCTAAATGCAAAACTTACTTGAATTGGACGATTTTACACTATATACACAGTAACTATGTGTCTCTGACAGTTTGTTTCGCAGCAGGGGAACATTTCAGTTTTTATTGCCTTAACGTGCGTTTCATGCGCTGAAAATCACGTTTTGGGCAAGTATCATAATTTTCACGATAACTTAATTTCTATCACTTAAAATGATGCTAAATGCAAAACTTACTTGGATTGGGCGATTTTACACTATATACACAGTAACTATGTGCCTCTGACAGTTTGTTTCGCAGCCGGGGAACATTTCAGTTTTTATTGCCTTAACGTGCGTTTCATGTGCTGAAAATCACGTTTTGGCCAAGTATCACGGTTGTCATTATAACTTAATATCTAGCCATTAGAATGATGCCAAATTAAAAACTTATTAAATTATAAAATTTGATGATATTACACTATATATAGAGAGACATTTGTGTCTCTGACAGTTTTACACAGTTTTACAAGTTATGACTCCAAACTCTTAATTTACAATTCTGCCTTTATGGATACATTGCATCACCACCCCCTGAGTGGATACCTTACCTCTCACTGTCTTTCACTTACCTTCATTCAGCATGTAGGTGTCAGATCACCTTGTACCTAATGTCTATTCATATTACCTCACCTGAAGTTATTACACAGAAGGGAATGTGTTATGTTACCCCAAGTTTAGAGTCCCAATGGAAGTGGGAAACTTACAGCGTCTGTCTGCCAGAGAGCAGCAGCTGGAACCGATTGTGACCAGGGTGGCATGGGTCCCTGATCATGTCCCTGGCTCTGCTGAGGTAACGAGGGCTGGCAATGTCTTCCAGTGAGGGCAGAGTAGCCGACGATCTTCTGCGTAGTGGTGATACCTTTCTAAATAGCCTTTTTGTCTGCTGCCGTTCTTTCCGCGTACCACCAAATGTGCTTTTTATGCGCTGATAAGCACATTTTGGTCGAATATGAAAGTTTCCAAGTGTGCACTTGACCCTGGATGACCTGGAGAGTGACAGTTACTGCTGAAGTTGAACCTTTTTTTCATCCCACAATTCAAGGAAACAATTGCAAACCCTGTTAGCCAGCCTTTCTTATATTTCGCGAGGCGAACAAACAATTGCAAGGCCAACTAGTTAGTCTTTCTTACATTCCACGATCTTTATTCAATTGTAAAACCAGTTTGGCTAGTCTACCTTGCATTCTACGATCTTATCAAACAAAGGTAAAACCAGTATGACCACATGGTGGGACAAGAATAAACAATTATTAAGCCAGTTAGCCAGTCCATCCCACAATTCCCTTCTTTTGTGTCTGTGAAAATATCGAAATATTGAAATGGCTGTTTCCATGAGCCAGAGAAGAACCAGTCAAGCCATTCTCAATGTGGAACCGAATCTCCGGTCACAGCTCTCTGCATGTTCCTAATAGCCTGCAGGGCATCATGGACCGAGCAGGACATGCCGGCAGGGATGAAGGGGCAGCACGAGTCTCCCACCATGGCACACACACAGCCCCGTTGGGTGGCCACTCCGTCAAGAGCAGGGCAGCCCTGGAAAATCACCTGGGCCATGGCGGCTACCCAGCCTGACTGATGCGCCGACACAGGCCCGGAACCTGCCTTCAATGGTCTTCAAATGCAGGGCGTTCCTTGCCGCTCCCACTCAAGGGAACTGAGCCATTAGGATTTTGGATGAGACTGACCAGTATTTGTGTTTGAGGGACACATCCGAGCCACACACTGGATCATGGTCGTGAGCTCCGTCAATAATGTGCCCAAATGGAGGTCATTGATTCGGGAATAACAGAACTTCTGAAGATCCCTAGATGATTATTTTTATACATAATAATCAAAAATACATCCCCATCGTCAATGGATACAATTTTTCGGGTAAATTCACTAACCAGAACAGACTGGGCCTGGTTCTAATACAACCACTATTTTAATCCCAGGATGCCTGTTTTGGACACTGTTTATGGTGGGAAAATAGCTCCAGAACCATCCTGGATCATTATTTTTACACAGAATAGTGAAAATACATCCATCTACACATTCAACACTAATTATGGGTAGAAGCACCAACCAGAACTGACTAGGCCCGGTTCTAATACGACCACTATTTTTATCGCAAAATGCCTGTTTTGGACAATGTTTATGGTGGGAAATATTCCCAAAACATCCCTGCATCTTTAATTTTACTCATAACAGTGAAAATGCATCCATCCACACAATTGACACTAAATCTGGGTAAAAGCGGCAACCAGAACCGACTGGGCCCGGTTCTAATACGACCACTATTTTAATCGCAAAATGCCTGTTTTGGACAATGTTTATGGTGGGAAACATTATTTTTATAGAAAATAGTGAAACTACATCCACCTACTCAACCAACACAAATTCTGGGTAAATACACCAACCAGAACCGATTGGGCCTTGTTCTAATACAACCACTATTTTTATCGCAAAATGTTTTGGACACTATTGACGGTGGGAAATATTCCCAAAACATCCCTGCATCTTTCATTTTACACATAATAGTGAAAATGCATCCATCCACACAATTGACACTAAATCTGGGTAAAAGCGGCAACCAGAACCGACTGGTTCCGGTTCTAATTCAACAACCATGCAAAATTAAGATCCATCGGAGGTTTTTTATTCTTGTATAAAAAAGCCCCAAAACATCCCTGCATGATTATTTTTAAACAGAATAGTAAAACATACATCCCAATCATCTTTGGACACAAGTTTCAGATATAAACAGCAACCAGACCCGACTGGACCCAGTTATAATGCAACTACTATTTTTTATCGCAAAATGCATGTTTTGGAGAAAATTTATGCTGGGAAATAGCCCAAGAAGCATCCTGGATCTTTAATTTTAGACAGAATTGTGAAAATACATCCACCTACACAATCAATACTAACTCTGGGTATAAGACCCAACCAGAACCGACTGGGCTTGGTTCTAATACAACCACCATGCAAAATAAAGTGCCCAAATGGAGGTCATTTATTCGGGCATGAAATAACTTCTGAACATCCCTAGATGACGATTTTTATACAGAATAGTGAAAAATACAACCCCATTCCCATCGGACACAAGTTACGGGTGTATACACAAACCAGAACCGACTGGGCCTGGTTCTAATACAACCACTATGCAAAATAAAGTGCCCAAAGGGAGGTCATTGATTAGGGCATAAAAGAACTTCTGAAAATCCCTAGATGATTATTTTTATAGAGAATAGTCAAAAATACATCCCCATTATCATTTGACACAAGTTCCGGCTACATACATCAACCAGAACCGACTGGGCCTGGTTCTAATAGGACCACTATTTTAATCGCAAAGTGCCTGTTATGGACACTATTGACGGTGGGAAATATTCCCTGAACATCCCTGCATCTTTAATTTCACACAGAATAGTGAAAATGCATCCATCAAATCAAATGACACTAATTCTTGGTAAAAGCACCAACCAGAACCGAGTGGGCCCGGTTCTAATTCAACCACCATGCAAAATAACGATCCATAATGGAGGTTTTTGATTCTTGTATAAAAAAAGCCACAAAACATCCCTGCATGATTATGTTTAAACAGAATAGTAAAATATACATCCCCATCATCTTTGGACACAAGTTTCGGACATAAACAGCAACCAGAACCGAGACGACCCAGTTATAATGCAACTACTATTTTTTATCACGAAATGCATGTTTTGGAGACTATTTATGGTGGCAAATACCCCTAGAACCATCCTGGATCTTTATTTTTAGACAGAATAGTGAAAATACATCCACCTGCACAATCAAAACTAACTCTGGGTAAAAGCACCAACCAGAACCGACTCGGCTTGGTTCTACTACAACCACCATGCAAAATAAAGTGCCCAAATGGAGGTCATTTATTCGGGCATAGAAAAACTTCTGAACATCCCTCGATGGTATTTTTAATACAGAATAGTCAAAAATACAACCCCATTCCTATTGGACACACGTTACGGGCGTAGACACAAACCAGAACCGACTGGGCCTGGTTCTAATACAACCACTATTTTTGTCGCAAAATGCATGTTTTTGACACTATTTATGGTGGGAAATAGTCTCAGAACATCTCTGGATCTTTATTCTTACAGAGAATAGTGAAAATACATCCACTCACACAATCGACACTAATTGTGGGTAAAGCACCAACCAGAACCGACTGGGCCTGGTTCTAAACAACCACTTGTAAATAAAGTGTCCAAATTAAGGTCATTGATTCGGGCATAACAGAACTTCTGAACATCCCTAGAATATTATTTTTATAAAGAATAATCAAAAATACATCCCCATCATCATTGGACACAATTTCTGGGTAAAAACACGAACCAGAACCGACTGGTCCTGGTTCTAATACAACCACTAGTTTAACCGCAAAATGCCTGTTTTGGACACTGTTTGTGGTGGGAAATAGCTCCAGAACCATCTTTGATCATTATTGTTATACAAAATAGTGAAAATACATCCACTCACACAATAAACACAAATTCTGGGTAAAAGCACCAACCAAAACCGACTGGGCCTGTTTCTAAACCACCACTTGTGAATAAAGTGACCAAATGAAAGTAATTCATTCGGGCATAACAGAACTTCTGAACATTGCTAGATGATTATTTCTATACAAAATAGTCAAGTATACATCCCCATCATAATTGGACACAAGTTCCGTATATAAACACCCACCAGAACCGACTGGACCCTGTTATAATGCAACCACTATTTTGTATTGCCTGTTTTGGGCACTGTTTATGGTGGGAGATAGCTCCAGTATCACCTAGAATGATGCCAATGAAAGACTTACTTGAATTGAACGATTTTACACTATATACACAGGAACTATGTGTCTCTGACAGTGTGTTTGGCAGCAGGGGAACGTTTCAGTTTTGATTGCCTTAATGTGCTTTTATGGCCTGATAATCACGTTTTGGCCAAGTATGATAGTTTTCATTGTAACTTAATTTCTATCACTTAGAACGATGCCAAATAAAAAACTCACTTGAATTGGACGATTTTACACTATATACACAGTAACTGTGTCTCTGACAGTTTGTTTGGCAGCAGGGAAACTTTTCAGTTTTTATTGCCTTAATGTACTTTTCATGCCCTGAAAATCACGTTTTAGCCAAGTATGATTGTTTTCATTATAACCTAATTTCTAGCCATGAGAATGATGCCAAATGGATAACTTACTTGAATTGGACGATTTTACACTATATACACAGTAACTATGTGTCTCTGACAGTTTGTTTGGCAGCAGGGGAACATGTAAGATTAGACAAAGTATCTTTGCAAATGCTTGTTCATATTGTATACATTTTTGTGAGTATAACAGCATCGTAGTCATCCTTATGGCTGACATGTCAGCATAAACACCCAACTGTCTGACTGAATAAAAAATCTTAGTCTTGTGATTGGGGTGACATGTCAGCACAAATACTCAACTGTCTGACACTGATTAATTACTTTTTGCCCTGCAAATGACTGAAATGTATCTGTCCAAAGTCTTTGTGACAACTGTCAGTTTTTCCTGTATTTAAGACACACACACCGGTCATTCGACTAGAGTTGCAGGAACATCGCGTTGAGCAGGACCCTACTGTAGGAAGTCTCACTGTCCACTTTGCAGTCTGGTAATAAATCAATTGGTCCGGGACCAATGAAAGTAGAATGAGAATTAGCAAGGGCTTTATAGTCTTGGTCTGTTAATAGAGTCAGGGACTTAACTAAGACAAAGTCAGGGACTTTTGGTCTTTGTGTGTTCAGAGATATTGGGTTAATCACAAAGTAGAGATCAATTTCGGGTAATTTAGAAAATAATTGTTGTTTAAACTATTAAGTCGGTGATTAATATGGGTCAGAAAGCAACAAAAGGGATGGGTTTATTGTCAGATTGCAAAATGAAAATCGGAGAGTTACCGGGACGAGATATCATGGTCCAGCTTGGGCTAAGCCTAGTGGCCACTCAAAATGGCCTCCGACCCAGGGAATTACAGACCAAAAATATCTTCCACACCACCACATCTAACAGCTTCTACTCTCTCGACATTGTCGGGAATGATTCTGCCAAGGTAGCTGAAAGTCTAAGAGAACAGTCTGAAGATATCTGCCCAGCAGCACCAGGACAGGAACAACAAACATGGCCATTACATGTCACCCTGAAGTTCATGGGAGACCGGACGACAAGTGGTTAAACCAATTCTCACAGTTGCCCACTCAACGAATCATAATTAACCACGTATATGCAACTGACCTAATGGACAACCCATTGCCCCCCGGACACATTGCCTATGGGAATGGATCATCATCAAAAACCCTGGATGGAGAAAAACACAACGTATATGCCGTGGTGACTCAAAAAGACAACCTCAAGACAGGACGACTCCCCGGCGACTGGTCTGCACAAGCCGCAGAAATAGTGGCACTGACAGAGGCATGTAGACTATTCCTAGAACAAGACGTGACGGTGGAAAGACACAGCCCAATCCCTGCTGAATTCCTAAGAGAAATGCAAAATCATGCCCCAGAAAAAGAGAAACTGCAATGGGAAACAGAAGGAGCCACTCAGTACAAGAACGGACTCTATGCAGTAGAAAACAAGCCATGCGTCCCACGATCATTGTTTGAAGTAATTGCCAAATTGAGCCATGGGAGGAGCCATGTCTCAACAGAAGGGATGATCAGTACAGTACAACAAACAATGCATGTTCCCAGAGGTCTCCAAACTTACTTCAATTTTTTTTGCAGAAACTGTCTAAACTGCTGTAGACACAACTCTCAAGGCAATGAATGACCCAAGCATGGAACAAGGCAAACAGGAACATATCCCTTCGAGTTTCTGAACATGGATTTCATCAAACTGAACCAAAGTGCTGGACTCGTCGAACAAACCATTAGAACAGTAAAACTCAGACTCAGAAAAACCATGGAAGATACAGGAAAACCATGGCAAGAATGCCTGAGCCTGGTAACCGACACTAATCAATTACTTGTTGCCCTGCAAATGATTGAAACGTATGTGTCCAAAGTCTTAGGGACAACTGTCAGTTTTGGCTGTAGTTAAGACACACTCACTGGTCATTCGACTAGAGTTGCAGTAACATCGCAGTGAACAGGACCCCACTGTAGGAACTCTCACTGTCCACTTTGCAGTCTGGTAATACATATTTTCTATTTAAATTTATCTCACTCTTTCTTAGCCTGCTCCTGAAGTTGTATTTTCAGACCTAAAAAAACCTTTTAGTTCTTTTGCCCTAATGTGCGTTTCATGCGCTGAAAATCACGTTTTGGCCAAGTATCATAGTTTTCACTATAACTTAACCTAACCCTAACCCTAACCCTAACCCTAACCCTAACCCTAACCCTAACCCTTACCATAACCCTAACCCTAACCCTAACCCTAACCCTAACCCTAACCCTAACCCTAACCCTAACCCAAACCCTAACCCTAACCCTAACTTCCATCACTTAGAATGATATCAAATAAAAAACCGACTTAATTTGGACGATTATACACTATATACACAGTAACTATGTGTCACCGACAGTTTGTTTCGCAGCGGGGGAACATTTCAGTTTTTATTGCCTTAATGTGCATTTCATGCGCTGAAAATCACGTTTTGGCCAAGTATCATAGTTTTCACTATAACTATAACTTAATTTCTATCACTTAGAATGATGCCAAATGAAAAACTTACTTGAATTGGACAATATTACACTATATACACAGTAACTATGTGTCTATGACAGTTTGTTTCGCAGCAGGGGAACATTTCAGTTTTTATTGCCTTAACGTGCGTTTCATGCGCTGAAAATCACGTTTTGGCCAAGTATCATAGTTTTCACTATAACTTAATTTTTATCACTTAGAATGATGCTAAATGCAAAACTTACTTGAATTGGACGATTTTACACTATATACACAGTAACTATGTGCCTCTGACAGTTTGTTTCGCAGCAGGGGAACATTTCAGTTTTTATTGCCTTAACGTGCATTTCATGCGCTGAAAATCACGTTTTGGCCAAGTATCATAGTTTTCACTATAACTTAATTTCTAGCACTTAGAATGATGCCAAATGCAAAACTTACTTGAATTGGACGATTGTACACCATATACACAGTAACTATGTGCCTTTGACAGTTTGTTTCGCAGCAGGGGAACATTTCAGTTTTTATTGCCTTAACGTGCGTTTCATGCGCTGAAAATCACGTTTTGGCCAAGTATCATAATTTTCACTATAACTTAATTTCTATCACTTAGAATGATGCCAAATGAAAAACATACTTGAATTGGACGATAATACACTATATACACAGTAACTATGTGTCTCTGACAGTTAGTTTCGCAGCAGGGGAACATTTCAGTTTTTATTGCCTTAATGTGCGTTTCATGCGCTGAAAATCACGTTTTGGCCAAGTATCATAGTTTTCACTATAACTTAATTTCTATCACTTAGAATGAGACCAAGTGAAAAACTTACTTGAATTGGACAATTGTACACGACATACACAGTAACTATGTGTCTGACAGTTTGTTTCGCAGCAGGGGAACATTTCAGTTTTTATTGCCTTAACGTGCGTTTCATGCGCTGAAAATCACGTTTTGGCCAAGTATCATGGTTTTCATTATCACTTAATATCTAGCCATTAGAATGATGCCAAATTAAAAACTTATTAAATTATAAAATTTGATGATATTACACTATATATAGAGAGACATTTGTGTCTCTAACAGTTTTACACAGTTTTACAAGTTATGACTCCAAACTCTTAATTTACAATTCTGTCTTTATGGATACATTGCATCACCACCCCCTGAGTGGATCACTTACCTCTCACTGTCTTTCACTTACCTTCATTCAGCATGTAGGTGTCAGATCACCTTGTACCTAATGTCTATACATATTACCTCACCCGAAGTTATTACACAGAAGGGATTGTGTTGTGTTACCCCAAGTTTAGAGTCCCAACGGATGTGGGGAAACTTACAGCGCCTGTCTGCCAGAGAGCAGCAGCTGGAACCGATTGTGACCAGGGTGGCATGGGTCATGTCCCTGGCTCTGCTGAGGTAACGAGGGCTGGCAATGTCTTCCAGTGAGGGCAGAGTAGCCGACGATCTTCTGCGTAGTGGTGATACCTTTCTAAATAGCATTTTTGTCTGCTGCCGTTCTTTCCGCGTACCACCAAATGTGCTTTTTATGCGCTGATAAGCACATTTTGGTCGAATATGAAAGTTTCCAAGTGTGCACTTGACCCTGGATGACCTGGAGAGTGACAGTTACTCCTGAAGTTGAACCTTTTTTTCATCCCACAATTCAAGGAAACAATTGCAAACCCTGTTAGCCAGCCTTTCTTATATTTCGCGAGGCGAACAAACAATTGCAAGGCCAACTAGTTAGTCTTTCTTACATTCCACGATCTTTATTCAATTGTAAAACCAGTTTGGCTAGTCTACCTTGCATTCTACGATCTTATCAAACAAAGGTAAAACCAGTATGACCACATGGTGCGACAAGAATAAACAATTATTAAGCCAGTTAGCCAGTCCATCCCACAATTCCCTCCTTTTGTGTCTGTGAAAATATCGAAATATTGAAATGGCTGTTTCCATGAGCCAGAGAAGAACCAGTCAAGCCATCCTCGTTGTGGAACCGAATCTCCAGTCATAGCTCTCTGCATGTTCCTAATAGCCTGCAGGGCATCATGGACCGAGCAGGACATGCCGGCAGGGATGAAGGGGGAGCACGAGTCTCCCACCATGGCACACACACAGCCCCGCTGGGTGGCCACTCCGTCAAGAGCAGGGCAGCCCTGGAAAATCACCTGGGCCATGGCGGCTACCCAGCCTGACTGATGCGCCGACACAGGCCCGGAACCTGCCTTCAATGGTCTTCAAATGCAGGGCGTTCCTTGCCGATCCCACTCAAGGGAACTGAGCCATTAGGATTTTGGATGAGACTGACCAGTATTTGTGTTTGAGGGACACATCCGAGCCACACACTGGATCATGGTCGTGAGCTCCGTCAATAATGTGCCCAAATGGAGGTCATTGATTCGGGAATAACAGAACTTCTGATTATTTTTATACATAATATTCAAAAATACATCCCCATCGTCAATGGATACAATTTTTCGGGTAAATTCACCAACCAGAACAGACTGGGCCTGGTTCTAATACAACCACTATTTTAATCGCAGAATGCCTGTTTTGGACACTGTTTATGGTGGGAAAATAGCTCCAGAACCATCCTGGATCATTATTTTTCCACAGAATAGTGAAAATACATCCATCTACACATTCAACACTAATTATGGGTAGAAGCACCAACCAGAACCGACTGGGCCTGGTTCTAATACGACCACTATTTTAATCGCAAAATGCCTGTTTTGGACAATGTTTATGGTGGGAAACTTTATTTTTATAGAAAATAGTGAAACTACATCCACCCACTCAATCAACACAAATTCTGGGTAAATACACCAACCAGAACCGATTGGGCCTTGTTCTAATACAACCACTATTTTTATCGCAAAATGTTTTGGACACTATTGACAGTGGGAAATATTCCCAGAACATCCCTGCATCTTTAATTTTGTACATAATAGTGAAAATGCATCCATCCACACAATTGACACTAAATCTGGGTAAAAGCGGCAACCAGAACCGACTGGGCCCGGTTCTAATTCAACCACCATGCAAAATAAAGATCCATTCGAGGTTTTTGATTCTTGTATAAAAAAGCCCCAAAACATCCCTGCATGATTATTTTTAAACAGAATAGTAAAATATACATCCCTATCATCTTTGGACACAAGTTTCAGATATAAACAGCAACCAGACCCGACTGGACCCAGTTATAATGCAACAACTATTTTTTATTACAAAATGCATGTTTTGGAGAAAATTTACGCTGGGTGTGAAATATATTTGCATGCATATATATATAATCTTGTACCCATTTCACTATGATATATTAAAGGTTACTAGAATAGAATATTAATTTACACCTATTGGTTAAAATGTGCACTACACCTTTTGTACTCCACCTCCTTCATTTGTATTGACGCCTACCATTTTTATGACTTGTCTTATCTCTAATAAAACCACCGTTGAACCAACTTTTCAGCGGGAAACAGCCTTGAGGAGCTTGGAGAGTAGTCACACTCTCGGGCCTCTGATTTGTCCACTCCCCCGCCTCTGCAGACGCGGCCTTTAACTTTCATTCCATCCGCATCAGTGTGTGTTCCTGTGTTCGAGTTTATTTAAGTGTTGGCTGGTAGCTCCAACATTATGGTGCCCGAAACCCGGAAGGTTTCGCATCCTGATTTTGGTTCGCGAATAATTAATCCAAAAATCTGACGTCAGCTGTCTCCCCATTGAGGAGAAGGGTGATCGATTCTCCGCTGTCCAGAAGAAGGAAGCGAATCCATCCCACCGGACACAGAGCACATCTGAGCGGTAAGGCACTTTTAAAATTAATTTGTAGAATCCAATCCAGTATTGAGACCCCGTCTTTCTAGAGAAGAAAGATGCTCCGTGTGTCGGAGAAAAATGTTTCTTTACCGCTCCCCGTAAGTTAGGGGAAACGTTCTCGGGATTTGAGAAGTTAGGTAAATTAAACGAGAGATCAAGTAAGGATCTCGAGATTTCTGGTTTGAGTTCTAATGCGTGAATCACCAGACAAAGAGGAGGAGGTCGCAACTCTCCGCCAGGGACTCCGAGGATTGCGTTAAAGATATAGAAAAAATATTATTATACTGTGCCAAGAGAATGAAAGCTCAAAATAAAGAATATATATATATATATATATATATATATATATATATATATATATATATATATATATATATATATATATATATATATATATATATATATATATATATATATATATATATATATATATATATATATATATATATATATATATATATATATATATATATATATATATATATATATATATATATATATATATATATATATATATATATATATATATATATATATATATATATATATATATATATATATATATATATATATATATATATATATATATATATATATATATATATAATCTAAAACTTGCAAGTAATCTCCCTAAGGAGAAATTTAAACCAGAGCACTTGTGACACGCTCGTAAATCACGTCGTTTGCCGCGCAAAATAAGAGTATAAATGACTATCTAGGCGGGAAAATAAGATAGTAAATTAAACGGGACGTCCCTAGAGAAGGTGAGTAAACACTAAATAAAAACTAATAAATACATTATCAGAATAACGGAATATATCAATATAATTTTTGAATAAGCAAAAATCTTCAAACAAAAGAAAAGTTGCAAAAATGGGTTTAACAAACAGCAAAGAACTCTGAACCGACATGAAGTTTATGCTGAAGCATTTTCCTGATAATTGCACATATATGAAAGAATGGAGGAAGAATAAAGACAAAGAGTGGGATGGGAGACTGTTGGAGGAGCCATTACAGGCCATAAAGCGTAAATTACAAGTCGAGAAGGCTATTGAAAGAGGAAAAAAAGAGAAGATATGTAAAGAACTTCAAGATATTCAAGTTTGGATCGGTCAAGCCCAATTAAGACAGAAACAAAAAATTATGAAGAAAATTAAACAAGCTGAACAAAAAACAAGTATGGCAGCTTTGATTAATATTAGGCCCCACGAAGAGACACTGGCCCCCTCCAGTGCACTCACTTCGGACAGGCTGTGCCAGGCACCTTTTACGAGCCAAGGGCACAAAGAGGGAGGGGGACCTGAGATGCACACACAAGAACAACATCTCAAGTTACAAAGAGCCTCTTACAATCCACACGATGAAGAAAGGAGGGGTGAAGCAGAGCCCACAGGTGCCGCTGCAGAACCAGCAGGAGTAATCAAAATGCAGACAAGAGCACAAAGAGAAAAATGGGAGGAGGACAACTCTATCCTCCCTTGATAGCATTTCAAGGACCTTACACTGGCCCACAGCCATGGGCACCACCAAGCCAAATGTATCCCATGGTTGAAGTTGCAAACCCACACTTCCAAGTGAATGGAGATCGTGATCAAACCATTCTCGTCCACCGTCCATGGACCGAGTCTGAATGTACTGAAGCATGAAAGGGACTGGGAGACCCAATAAAAAACCCAACTGAATGGTCCAATAATTTTGAACAGCTAAGGCAAAGTTTTCACCTAAATGGAGCTGAGACAAGAAAAGCGTTCACCATGAGTCTGGGACACAACCGGGCAAGAGTGAGAGGAAACTTTGATGAAAAAAACAACCAAGGAAAAATTCACCCCCATGATTCACCAGACCTAACGATGCTAGTAGAAAGAGTCCTGAGTCGAGTTCGAGAGACGTGGCGCCCAACACCATGTTATGACAAAATTAGAGCCACAAGACAGGAACGAGGAGAAGGAATTCATAAATTCAGAGCAAGATTTGAAGAAGTGTTCAAAGCCCACAGTGGGATAACGGAAGACCAAAATGAGCAAGGGGCGTACCAAGCCCAACTGAGACAAGGGTTCCTGGAAGGGCTCCAGCCCCATATCAAAGGGTTCGTGCAGAAGTACTGTGTCACATACCGAACCATGCCAATGAACCAACTCATGGAGTGGGCGATTCATGCTGAGGAGAGACACTGCCAAAAACAGGTAAGTTCAGGAGTTAACGCTCTGACCCAAGCCATGGCCTCATTGGTGGACGAAGAGTCATCAGAAGTATACTACCAACGAGGACATGGAAGAGTAAGTGGCCGAGGAAGACACGGCCGACCAAGAAGAAGAAGCCCAGATGACAAGTGTTTCAAGTGTCAAGAGAGAGGACATTTTGCTCGAGACTGCAAAAATACACACAGGTGGGACCAGAGACCCCCACCGTTCAACCCAGAAAATCAATATCAAGAATGACGCCAGAAGAAATGGAAGTCTAACACAGAAGAGGAAACTGAAGAAAGCGTTTGGGAGGATGAAGAAACCCCCTGCTCGCCAGTAGAAGTGTTAGACTTAACCGAAATCATGTCCACCCTCTGGGAGAGAGATAGCAAACCATACTACACCTTACTGGTGGGACAAAGTCAAACACCAGTAAGATTCTTATGCGACACTGGAGCAGATAAATCAGTCATCAAAGACAAAGTGCCAGGATTGATACCAGGAAAGGAGTGGATCACTGTGATAGGAGCAGGAGGACACATGGAGCTATTGAAGAAGTCGAAGAAAACAAAAATAACTGATGAAAATGGACAAAATCATGAAGTAAAATTTGTCCTGAGTAAAAACTGTCCTGTGAACCTCATGGGAAGAGATCTACTCCGTAAACTGGGAATCAGCCTTATCCCCACAGACGATGGTATGAAACCAGTACACAGATGGGAGGAAGCGGAAATCCAAATAGTTGAAGATCAAGAGGAACCTCATACTTTCTACTCCCTAGATTTAGCAACACAAGGGCCCTCATCCGTAATCCGACAGTTAAAATCTAAAGTCGAAAATATTAATGGCCAAACACAAACCCACTGGCCACTACACATCACCATGAAATTTGGAAAAGCCAAACCAGAATTTGTTAAACAGTTCGAGCGACTGGGACCCCAACTAGTCCGACTGGAGTACCTGTATTCCACAGCAGAGGGAGATGCAGCCACTTCGGTGGACTTGCCGCCACAAGCGAAAAAACTACGACAGCTTGAGATAACACCTCATGTGTCCATAAAGAGAAAACACCAAAGGTCCTGGAAAGACCTAGGATGCATGGTGCAATTTTTGGAGACTAGAAACGAGGAGTCGTGGTCACATCAGACTCCCACAGTCAGCGTACTAACAAACACCCCATATGGAACAGTGACAAGACAGAAGCTGAAGTGGATGACCCAAGCAAGTCCGAAGACGCATTTAACTGCATGACAAGACTACATACTACTACAAGCTGAAGATTTCCCTACAGTACCGAGTTCACTGTGGTCCAAATCAAAAGCAGATGTAGGAAAAATGACCACAGCAAGAGAAGTAAGAATTGAGCCCAAGACATCATTTCGACCACGGGCTAAACAATACCCCCTTAAACCAGATGCTATAAATGGCATCAGACCAGTAATTAAAGAAATGCTCGAAGCAGGCATTCTAATTGAAAGTCCATCAAGCGAATGTAACACACCTATCTTTCCCGTGAAGAAAACGGAGACGGGAACGTGGAGATTGGTCCAAGACCTAAGACGGGTCAATGAAGCAGTGAGGTCCAGAGCACCCTGGGTACCCGACCCACACATACTGTTGAACAAGTTAAAGCCAAATCAGAAATTCTTTACAGTAATTGACCTAAGCAATGCATTTTTCTCTATACCATTACACAAAACAGCACAAGACTGGTTTGGTTTCACATTCGAAGGAACCAAATACACATACACAAGGCTGCCACAGGGATTCTGCGACAGCCCCACAATATTCTCACAAGAGATTGCAGCATGTATAAATCAGCATGAACACAGACACCACACAGATCCTAGTATATGTAGACGATATACTGATAGCCAGCCCCACCGAAGAGGAAGACAAAGAAGCAATCAGATTATTCAAACATCGAGAGCAAACTGGGAACAAGGCGTCGCTGAAGAAACTGCAGTACTGTCAGGAGTCAGTCATCTTCTTGGGACACCGAGTCTCACAGAAAGGAAGGGAACTAACGGACGGAAGACGAGAAGCCATCCAGCAATGTCCGAAACCACAGACGAAAAAACAAATGATGGCCTTCTTAGGCCTAACTAACTACTGCAGGAGTTGGATTCCAAATTATGCAGAACTAACTCAGCCACTTCTAGACATGATCTATGCCACTGAGATGACAATGAGAGACCCAGTGACATGGACTGAAGAAGGAAACCGAACATTCATGGAAGTGAAGCAACACATCTTGGAATCAGGAGTCCTAGCATTTCCTAACTATGAAAAACCATTCACCCAAACAGTGACTTGCAAAGGAGCGTTCATGACATCAGTGTTACTACAACCACATGGAACAAAGATTAAACCAGTAGTGTTCTACCCAAAACGACTGGACCCAGTTGCAGCTGCCCTACCCCCGTAAGTACGAGCAGTGTGTGCAGCAGCATTAGCGGTCCAGATGACAGCTGAACTTGTACTGTTCCATCCACTCACACTCCAAGTCCCCCATGAAGTAGATCTACTGATAACACAAACCAAAATGTCGTTTCTGTCACCAGCAAGACACCTGGCCGTAACAGCCACATTGTTATCGCAACCCCATCTCACGATTAAGCGATGCAATACCTTGAACCCAGCAACGTTAATACCAACTGAAGAAGACGGAGATCCACACCAATGTGATGAAAGAACCAGTGAAAGCTGTAAACCAAGACCAGATCTAAAAGACACTCCTATTCTAGACAGCACTTATGTATACGTAGATGGATCCGCATCCAAATCAGAACAAGGAAAAAATCAAGTAGGATTTGCAGTCGTCACAGACAACAAAGTCTTATGTGCAGAAAAATTGCCATCTAATCACTCAGCGCAAGATGCAGAAATTATAGCATTGACAAAGGCGTGCACATTGTTTAAAGGTAGGAAGGTCACGATTTATACAGACAGCCAATATGCACACTCCACTCTACATGTATTTGCTGCACAATGGATTAGAAGAGGGATGAAAACATCCACAGGCAAATCAGTAGAGCATGCCGAACTGCTGAAACAATTACTTAATGCAGTACTACTTCCCAGCCACATAGCTGTATGCAAATGTAAGGCACATACTAACAGCAGCGACAGAATTAGTAGAGGAAATACTAGAGCAGATACAGCAGCTAAAGGAGCAGCACAAACACTGAGTGCTCAGTATACACAACAACAACATGAGTCAATCCCAAAAACAGTATTAATTGAAATGCAAAACATTGCACCACAGAATGAAAAAGATGCATGGATACTCAAAGGCGCAGAACAGTCTGCGGACGGCCTATATACAATAAAAGGCCTACCCTGCTTGCCAAAAAAAATATTCCAAATGGTAGCAAAATTGAGACATGGAAAGTCTCATGTCTCAACAAGGGGGATGATAGACATGGTACAGCGTGTTTTCCATGTGACAACAGGTCTAAATACCTATTTTAAATTTTTTTGTAGAGACTGTTTAATTTGCTGCAAACATAATGTGCAAGGTAACCTCAGACCCAAACGAGGCCAATGCCCAAAAGGTACCTACCCATTTGAAATTATACACATGGATTTCATTGAATTATCCAGAAGCAACCAGTATAAATACTGTTTAGTCTTGATTGACTCATTCTCGAAATGGACTGAAATAGTCCCCTCAAAAACACCAGACGCATTGACGGTGGCTAAAGCCATCTGTAAACACATAATCCCAGAACATGGGATCCCCAGAATCATCTGGAGTGACAATGGAACTCATTTTGTAAACAGCATAATACAATACATGGCAAACCACCTCGGAATAAGTCTAAAAAATCACTGCTCGTACCATCCTCAAAGCGCGGGACTGGTAGAGAGAACAAATGGTACAATAGAACTAAGGCTTAAAAAAACCATGGAAGAAACAAAAAAAACCATGGCCAGAATGCTTACCACTAGTCAAAACATATATGAGAATTGTACCAACTAGCTCAGGATTAACACCTTTTGAGATAGTTCATGGAAGACCATTCCAACTTCCCCTATGGGAAGGTGAACCATGGCAAGAGACTAAGGGCGAGGCAGATCCACTCACAGAGTGGATGGTAAAAATGTTTAGAGAAAAACTTGTCCAAAATACATGTAAGCTGCCGTTATCCCCTTTGTCTCCCCTACAGGAGGTGGTGAAGCCTGGTGACCAGATCCTGATTCGAGTCATAAAAAGGAAATCCTGGTCCTCGCCACGTTGGGAAGGCCCATTCGTGGTTCAACTCACCACCCCCACCGCAGTAAAGATTGCCGAGAGGTCGACGTGGATTCACCAATCCCAAGTCAAAATAGTTCGAGACATCGGCAACCCTGAGTAGATTGCAAATCGGACAGTACCAAAACCCTTGTCCGCGAAGGAATCATCTGACGTCTGCTCACCTGCCCCAAACACCCCCCCTAACCTAACCTTGACCTCTCACAGTTTTTACACCCTCACACAGAAGCCAAAATGAAAGCCGCTGCCACCCTCATCACTGTAACTGTACTATCAGTGGCAGCATGGGTGTGGCTGAGTGCCCCGCCCCCAGACATTCGAGTTGAAAAACAAGACAATGCCGTGCTACTGTCACAGAGGAAAGTGAAGTGGTATGAAAAGAACAATCCAAAGAATCATTTTGAAGAAAATATGTGGTATAATTTCAAGGTATTTCAGAAAAAAATAACTGGTGTGAAAGAAAGTTGTTATGTGTGTAGTCGTATGCCTTATTCCACATGTACCCCACCAGTGTATCCCAAGCCAATCGACCCCTATACCTATAATGCCTACACACCTCTATGGTATCCCGACATACTGAGATCACGGTGTCTAGAAGGTGCATTTAGATCTGTAGTTCCCGAGGTTGATCCCACTGTACCACCTTTAACAGGTAGAAAATTCACAAGGCTTTTGAACTATGATTGGACAGATCTAGTTATGTTAAGCAACGTCCCATACCCAAGTGATTTTACGGCTGTGTGTTTCGCTAGTAATATGACATTCTGGGGTAAGTCCAGACCAGTAGGAGAAGTCCCCATGAAATTCTGTAGGGATATACTTACCCCGTGCAGACGAGACACCACTAACAAAGCCAGGTTCAATGCCACAGGAGTACCCATGGGTGCCACCTGCAGGGACTATTACACTCTCCCTGATGTAATGGGCACTGATCCCCAAGATGATGGGTATTGGATGTGTGGGCATACAGTGTATTTGGGTTTGCCCACAGCATGGAATGGTCGCTGTGCAATGGTGCAGATGGTTCAAGATGCATTCCTTTTAAGGGGAGTGAAAATACCAGTAAGATATAAGAGATTTATACCTGTACAATTTAAACCACATGATTCAATTTGGGGTAGTAATGTCCCTGATGATCACAAATTATGGTCCACCTCCGAGAAAGTCATATTGTCACTACTTCCACAGATTGGAGTGGGTAAAGTTATGCTCCGTGTAGAAACATTGAATTATCGGATGGGATTGTTCATTAACCAAACTATCAAAGCCCTACAAGGTATAGCAGAGGAATTAAAAGCCCTTAGAGAAATGGAGTTGCAAGACCGCATGGTCCTAGATTTGATAACAGCCAAGGATGGAGGTGTGTGTGCCATAGTTGGAGAACACTGTTGCACCTTCATCCCAGATGAAACCGGTGACGAAGGTAACATAACTCGTGCCATAGCTGAAATGAAAGCCTTAGCCAACACCATGGCCCAAGATCACTCAGCCATAGGTGCATCACTGTGGTCGTGGTTGACAACCGGATCATGGTTCTCTATTCTGATTAAATTTGCAACTCCCTTTTTTGCGGTTTTAATTCTATTCTGCATCTTTTCAATGTGTGTAATCCCTTGTATGAAAGTTATGATTCAAAAAAATATCCAGCACACGCTGGTAGCTTACGGTGACATACAGTTTCACAGCATGACAAACCTTGCCGGAGATTCTAGCACTCTTCCAAAGTGTGATGAATCCCCGGATGTCGAGTCGTCTGGGTAAATGTACTTGTCTTGACTTAAAAAATTGTGTTCGCTCATTAAGGGGGACGCAGAGGAATTTTCCTCAAGTACCCCTGAGTAAACTTGAGTTTTTCGCCTCTGCCTTGACAAGTGATTTAGTTATTTTCCATACCCTGTTGAGTGACTATTAATGATATTTGTATTCTAAAACCTGCAAAGGAGGGATATAGATTGACGAAAATGAAAATTCTTTCAAAGTAACTTCAGGGGGGATATGTGAAATATATTTGCATGCATATATATATAATCTTGCACCCATTGCACTATGATATATTAAAGGTTACTAGAATAGAATATTAATTTACACCTATTGGTTAAAATGTGCACTACACCTTTTGTACTCCACCTCCTTCATTTGTATTGACGCCTCCCATTTTTATGACTTGTCTTATCTCTAATAAAACCACAGTTGAAGCAACTTTTCAGCGGGAAACAGCCTTGAGGAGCTTGGAGAGTAGTCACACTATCGGGCCTCTGATTTGTCCACTCCCCCGCTTCTGCAGACGCGACCTATAACTTTCATTCCATCCGCATCAGTGTGTGTTCCTGTGTTCGAGTTTATTTAAGTGTTGGCTGGTAGCCCCAACACTGGGAAATACCCCTAGAACCATCCTGGATCTTTATTTTTAGACAGAATAGTGAAAATACATCCACCTACACAATCAACACTAACTCTGGGTAAAAGCACGAACCAGAACTGACTGGGCTTGGTTTTACTACAACCACCATGCAAAATAAAGTGCCCAAATGGAGGTCATTTATTCGGGCATAGAAGAACTTCTGAACATCCCCAGATGATAATTTTTATACAGAATAGTCAAAACAACAACCCCATTCCTATTGGACACACGTTACGGGTGTATACACAAACCAGAACCGACTGGGCCTGGTTCTAATACAACCACTATTTTTGTCGCAAAATGCATGTTTTTGACACTATTTATGGTGGGAAATAGTCTCAGAACATCCCTGGATCTTTATTCTTACAGAGAATAGTGAAAATACATCCACCCACACAATCGACACTGATTGTGGGTAAAGCACCAACCAGAACCGACTGGGCCTGGTTCTAAACAACCACTTGTAAATAAAGTGCCCAAATTGAGGTCATTGATTCGGGCATAACAGAATTTCTGAACATCCCTAGAATAATATTTTTATAAAGAATAATCAAAAATACATCCCCATCATCATTGGACACAAATTCTGGGTAAAAACACGAACCAGAACCGACTGGGCCTGGTTCTAATACAACCACTACTTGAACCGCAAAATGCCTGTTTTGGACACTGTTTGTGGTGGGAAATAGCTCCAGAACCATCCTGGATCATTATTGTTATACAAAATAGTGAAAATACATCCACTCACACAATAAACACAAATTCTGGGTAAAAGCACCAACCAAAACCGACTGGGCCTGTTTCTAAACCACCACTTGTAAATAAAGTGACCAAATGAAAGAAATTCATTCGGGCATAGCAGAACTTCTGAACATCGCTAGATGATTATTTCTATACAGAATAGTCAAGTATACATCCCCATCATAATTGGACACAAGTTCCGTATACAAACACCCACCAGAACCGACTGGACCCTGTTATAATGCAACCACTATTTTGTATCGCCTGTTTTGGACACTGTTTATGGTGGGTAATAGCTCCAGAATCACCTAGAATGATGCCAATGAATGACTTACTTGAAATGGACGATTTTACACTATATACACAGGAACTATGTGTCTCTGACAGTGTGTTTGGCAGCAGGGGAACGTTTCAGTTTTTATTGCCTTAATGTGCTTTTCATGGCCTGATAATCACGTTTTGGCCAAGTATGATAGTTTTCATTGTAACTTAATTTCTATCACTTAGAACGATGCCAACAAAAAAACTCACTTGAATTGGACGATTTTACACTATATACACAGTAACTGTGTCTCTGACAGTTTGTTTGGCAGCAGGGAAACTTTTCAGTTTTTATTGCCTTAATGTACTTTTCATGCCCTGAAAATCACGTTTTGGCCAAGTATGATTGTTTTCATTATAACTTAATTTCTAGCCATGAGAATGATGCCAAATGGATAACTTACTTGAATTGGACGATTTTACACTATATACACAGTAACTATGTGTCTCTGACAGTTTGTTTGGCAGCAGGGGAACATGTAAGATTAGACAAAGTATCTTTGCAAATGCTTGTTCATATTGTATACATTTTTGTGAGTATAACAGCATCGTAGTCATCCTTATGGCTGACATGTCAGCATAAACACCCAACTGTCTGACTGAATAAACAATCTTAGTCTTGTGATTGGGGTGACATGTAAGCACAAATACTCAACTGTCTGACACTGATTAATTACTTTTTGTCCTGCAAATGACTGAAATGTATCTGTCCAAAGTCTTAGTGACAACTGTCAGTTTTTCCTGTATTTAAGACACACACACACCAGTCATTCGACTAGAGTTGCAGGAACATCGCGTTGAGCAGGACCCTACTGTAGGAACTCTCACTGTCCACTTTGCAGTCTGGTAATAAATCAATTGGTCCGGGACCAATGAAAGTAGAACAAGAATTAGCAAGGGCTTTATAGTCTTGGTCTGTTAATAGAGTCAGGGACTTAACTAAGACAAAGTCAGGGACTTTTGGTCTTTGTGTGTTCAGAGATATTGGGTTAATCACAAAGTAGAGATCAATTTCGGGTCATTTAGAAAATAATTGTTGTTTAAACTATTAAGTAGGTGATTAATATGGGTCAGAAAGCAACAAAAGGGATGGGTTTATTGTCAGATTGCAAAATGAAAATCGGAAAGTTACCGGGACGAGATATCATGGTCCAGCTTGGTCTAAGCCTAGTGGCCACCCAAAATGGCCTCCGACCCAGGGAATTACAGACCAAAAATATCTTCCACACCACCACATCTAACAGCTTCTACTCTCTCGACATTGTCGGGAATGATTCTGCCAAGGTAGCTGAAAGTCTAAGAGAACAGTCTGACGATATCTGCCCAGCAGCACCAGGACAGGAACAACAAACATGGCCATTACATGTCACCCTGAAGTTCATGGGAGACCGGACGACAAGTGGTTAAACCAATTCTCACAGTTGCCCACTCAACGAATCATAATTAACCACGTATATGCAACTGACCTAATGGACAACCCATTGCCCCCCGGACACATTGCCTATGGGGATGGAGATAAGGGGATGGATCATCATCAAAAACCCTGGATGGAGAAAAACACAACGTATATGCCGTGGTGACTCAAAAAGACAACCTCAAGACAGGACGACTCCCCGGCGACTGGTCTGCACAAGCCGCAGAAATAGTGGCACTGACAGAGGCATGTAGACTATTCCTAGAACAAGACGTGACGGTGGAAAGACACAGCCCAATCCCTGCTGAATTCCTAAGAGAAATGCAAAATCATGCCCCAGAAAAAGAGAAACTGCAATGGGAAACAGAAGGAGCCACTCAGTACAAGAACGGACTCTATGCAGTAGAAAACAAGCCATGCGTCCCATGATCATTGTTTGAAGTAATTGCCAAATTGAGCCATGGGAGGAGCCATGTCTCAACAGAAGGGATGATCAGTACAGTACAACAAACAATGCATGTTCCCAGAGGTCTCCAAACTTACTTCAATTTTTTTTGCAGAAACTGTCTAAACTGCTGTAGACACAACTCTCAAGGCAATGAACGACCCAAGCATGGAACAAGGCAAACAGGAACATATCCCTTCGAGCTTCTGAACATGGATTTCATCAAACTGAACCAAAGTGCTGGACTCGTCGAACAAACCATTAGAACAGTAAAACTCAGACTCAGAAAAACCATGGAAGATACAGGAAAACCATGGCAAGAATGCCTGAGCCTGGTAAAAACGTACATGAGAATCATTCCAACAGCACAGGGATGCACACCATTTGAGGCAGTGAAAGACAGACCCTTCCACTTAACAATGTGGGAAAAAGATCTGGTGGTAGAAGAGAAAGGAGAAACAGAATCCCTCACTAAGTGGTTATGCAAAATGTTTCAAGAAAGAACTGTGATGAATGCAAAATAATCTGCCGACATCTTCTCTGTCTCCCACAGAGGAGGTCCTGTCCCCAGGAGACCTGGTACTGGTCAAGGTGATGAAAAGAAAGTGCTGGTCTTCTCCACGTTGGGACAGACCTCACCATGTGATTTTGGCCATCATCATCACCGCTCTGTGTTCAACCACATGGGGGGAACGTACCAGAACCTTGGTACACTCCCACTGGAGGAGAATGCCCCACTAGCTAGTTCAGGAAACAATCAGGGGCCCCCAGATCGCATCCCTTTAACCAAGACACCAATCGTCGTTCAAGTCCCTTTGCTCAGCCTACAGCTTACTCACTTGGGATTACACAGGACTGACTCCAGTTATTTTTATTGGTACCTACAAGCTCCCAGAGTCTGAGTGGTCTGGCCAGACACCTTGGACCAGGTCCTCCTCCATACAGGCTACAAAACCATCACATGGCCCCTTTCCAAAGAAGCTACCACCATGACCGCTAACTTCACCAAGTTAGCCACCACCATCAAAGATGGTAAACATATGCTAGAGCTCACGACAAATATCCAACAAAAAGGCTGCATCAACCTATGCCTCCGACCGGACCGACCAGGAAAAGGCCCCCTCTTTACTATCACCATCCGCACAACTAGTCCAGCCATGGTCCCCAAAGTCATTGGTGTGAACCCCTTCGTACAACCATCCGCCACACGCCTACTCAAAATCCGTCCGGCAGGAACACCTAAGCCTGAGTAGATACACCTTATTCTCGCCCATGTCCAAACACAGGAAGAAAACGACTACAACCCGATGATAAGGAACAGTTGGTACAGATACACCGCACTCACAGCCCGCGCCACAACCAATGAGTTGTTATGTCTGTTCCCTCATGCCTACTGCCGTAGCCCAACCACAGCTATGGTCCAACCGACAGAACGAAGAACTCGCCAACCTCACCTACAACTGTATCCTGGGTAATCTGAGAGAATCCTTCCAGCAAAGCTCGACCGCCTACATACCATGGTCCCAGTACCATTAGCAGCTACAGTCAATACCGCAACGTATGTCCAGTGCAACAACCGAACAGACTGTTATCCATCCTGTTTCAACTTCAGCGGACCGGATCCGAAGACCCCTTTGGACCAAGTTCACGTCACCAGGTGCGCCGAGATCAGACACATTCCTTCCCAATCATGGACAGTACTGGACCAAATATGGTGGCTCTGCGAATGGCAAGTGTATATGATCATCCCCACCAATACAACTGGGCTCTGTGTCCCTACATCTGCATCCGACCACACGTACGTTCTAACAGCAGACTCGATTCCAACTGTCGACGCCAACCCACATCTACCCACAAGGCGTCAACGACGGAGCTTTAATTTCTTCCCCCATGATTCAGTTTGGGGCTCGGATGTCCCCCTCTAATACAAACACTGGTCAGTCTCCTCCAAAATCATGATGGCGGTGTTCCCCAGGGTAGGAACAGCGAAGAACACCCTACGTCAGGAAACCATTGACTACAGATTCCAGGCCCGACACTAATCAATTACTTGTTGCCCTGCAAATGATTGAAACGTATGTGTCCAAAGTCTTAGGGACAACTGTCAGTTTTGGCTGTAGTTAAGACACACTCACAGGTCATTCGACTAGATATACAGTAACATCGCTGTGAACAGGACCCCACTGTAGGAACTCTCACTGTCCACTTTGCAGTCTGGTAATACATATTTTCTATTTAAATTTATCTCACTCTTTCTTAGCCTGCTCCTGAAGTTGTATTTTCAGACCTAACAAACATTTTAGTTTTTTTGCCCTAATGTGCGTTTCATGCGCTGAAAATCACGTTTTGGCCAAGTATCATAGTTTTCACTATAACTTAACCTAACCCTAACCCTTACCATAACCCTAACCCTAACCCTAACCCTAACCCTAACCCTAACCCTAACTCTAACCCTAACCCTAACCCTCCTAACCCTAACCCTCCTAACCCAAACCCTAACCCAAACCCTAACCCAAACCCAAACCCTAACCCTAACCCAAACCCTAACCCTAACCCTAACCCTAACTTCCATCACTTAGAATGATATCAAATGAAAAACCGACTTAATTTGGACGATTATACACTATATACACAGTAACTATGTGTCACTGACAGTTTGTTTCGCAGTGGGGGAACATTTCAGTTTTTATTGCCTTAATGTGCATTTCATGCGCTGAAAATCACGTTTTGGCCAAGTATCATAGTTTTCACTATAACTTAATTTCTATCGCTGAGAATGATGCCAAATGAAAAACTTACTTGAATTGGACGATAATTCACTATATACACAGTAACTATGTGTCTCTGACAGTTTGTTTCGCAGCAGGGGAACATTTCAGTTTTCATTGCCTTAACGTGCGTTTCATGCGCTGAAAATCACGTTTTGGACAAGTATCATAATTTTCACTTTAACTTAATTTCTATCACTTAGAATGATGCCAAATGAAAAACTTACTTGAATTGGAAAATTATACACTATATACACAGTAACTATGTGTCTCTGACAGTTTGTTTCGCAGCAGGGGAACATTTCAGTTTTTATTGCCTTAACGTGCGTTTCATGCGGTGAAAATCACGTTTTGGCCAAGTATCATAGTTTTCACTATAACTTAATTTCTATCGCTTAGAATGATGCTAAATGCAAAACTTACTTGAATTGGACGATTTTACACTATATACACAGTAACTATGTGCCTCTGACAGTTTGTCTCGCAGCAGGGGAACATTTCAGTTTTTATTGCCTTAACGTGCGTTTCATGCGCTGAAAATCACGTTTTGGCCAAGTATCATAGTTTTCACTATAACTTAATTTCTAGCACTTAGAATGATGCCAAATGCAAAACTTACTTGAATTGGACGATTTTACACTATATACACAGTAACTATGTGCCTCTGACAGTTTGTTTCGCAGCAGGGGAACATTTCAGTTTTTATTGCCTTAACGTGCGTTTCATGCGCTGAAAATCACGTTTTGGCCAAGTATCATAATTTTCACTATAATTTAATTTCTATCACTTAGAATGATGCCAAATGAAAAACTTACTTGAATTGGACGATTTTACACTATATACACAGTAACTATGTGTCCCTGACAGTTTGTTTCGCAGCAGGGGAACATTTCAGTTTTTATTGCCTTAACGTGCGTTTCATGCGCTGAAAATCACGTTTTGGCCAAGTATCATAGTTTTCACTATAACTTAATTTCTATCACTTAGAATGATGCTAAATGCAAAACTTACTTGAATTGGACGATTTTATACTATATACACAGTAACTATGTGTCTCTGACAGTTTGTTTCGCAGCCGGGGAACATTTCAGTTTTTATTGCCTTAACTGCGTTTCATGTGCTGAAAATCACGTTTTGGCCAAGTATCACAATTTTCACTCATACATAATTTCTATCACTTAGAATGATGCTAAATGAAAAACTTACTTAAATTGGACGATAATACACTATATACACAGTAACTATGTGTCTCTGACAGTTTGTTTCGCAGCAGGGGAACATTTCAGTTTTTATTGCCCTAATGTGCGTTTCATGCGCTGAAAATCACGTTTTGGCCAAAAATCATAGTTTTCACTATAACTTAATTTCCATCACTTAGAATGATGCTAAATGCAAAACTTACTTGAATTGGACGATTTTACACTATATACACAGTAACTATGTGTCTCTGACAGTTTGTTTCGCAGCAGGGGAACATTTCAGTTTTTATTGCCTTAACGTGCGTTTCATGCGCTGAAAATCACGTTTTGGCCAAGTATCATAATTTTCACTATAACTTAATTTCCATCACTTAGAATGATGCTAAATGCAAAACTTACTTGAATTGGACGATGTTACACTATATACACAGTAACTATGTGCCTCTGACAGCTTGTTTCGCAGCAGGGGAACATTTCAGTTTTTATTGCCTTAACGTGCGTTTAATGCGCCGAAAATCACGTTTTGGCCAAGTATCATAGTTTTCACTATAACTTAATTTCTATCACTCAGAATGATGCCAAATGAAAAACTTACTTGAATTGGACGATTATACACTATATACACAGTAACTATGTAGTCATCCTTATGGCTGACATACCAGCATAAACACCCAACTGTCTGACTGAATAAAAAATCTTAGTCTTGAATGATGCCAAATGCAAAACTTACTTGAATTGGACGATTTTACACTATATACACAGTAACTATGTGCCTCTGACAGTTTGTTTCGCAGCAGGGGAACATTTCAGTTTTTATTGCCTTAACGTGCGTTTCATGCGCTGAAAATCACGTTTTGGCCAAGTATCATAATTTTCAGTATAACTTAATTTCTATCACTTAGAATGACGCCAAATGAAAAACTTACTTGAATTGGACGATTTTACACTAAATACACAGTAACTATGTGCCTCTGACAGCTTGTTTCGCAGCAGGGGAACATTTCAGTTTTTATTGCCTTAACGTGCGTTTAATGCGCCGAAAATCATGTTTTGGCCAAGTATCATAGTTTTCACTATAACTTAATTTCTATCACTCAGAATGATGCCAAATGAAAAACTTACTTGAATTGGACGATTATACACTATATACACAGTAACTATGTAGTCATCCTTATGGCTGACATACCAGCATAAACACCCAACTGTCTGACTGAATAAACAATCTTAGTCTTGTGATTGGGGTGACATGTCAGCACAAATACTCAACTGTCCGACACTGATCAATTACTTTTTGCCCTGCAAATGACTGAAATGTATCTGTCCAAAGTCCTAGTGACAACTGTCAGTTTTTCCTGTATTTGAGACACACACACTGGTCATTCGACTAGAGTTGCAGGAACATCGCGTTGAACAGGACCCTACTGTAGGAACTCTCACTGTCCACTTTGCAGTCTGGTAATAAACCAATTGGTCCGGGATCAATGAAAGTAGAACAATAATTAGCATATTCATTCGCTGATTAATAATGAGATGTGGGCTGGTCCAGGGCTGCTGTGAGGGGGGGTTTCTCTGGGCTCCACATCTTCCAGCCTTGAATCCACATCATCCAGACCTCTGTCTCCGCTGGTCCTATAAAGTCCTGACCCTCCGCCCTGCTCTTTGTTCCTCTGCCCTTTGAAGTCCTCCATCTGGTCTCTTATCAGTGTGGATCCCACCTTGAAATAAGAATCTCAGGAAGAGCCTTTTGTTAACATTATAGTTGAGGAGTCTCAGACCCATCCTTCTGTTCATATTGTATTTGAGTTGGGAACCAGTGGCGACTCTAAAACAAGACCGCCACAACAAAAGGAATGAGTAAAATGTGATATCAAAATGAAACAGCTATACTAAAAAGAATGAGTAAAATATGATATCAAAATGAAACAGCTATACTAAAAAGAATGAGTAAAATATGATATCAAAATGAAACAGCTATACTAAAAAGAATGAGTAAAATATGATATCAAAATGAAACAGCTATACTAAAAAGAATGAGTAAAATATGTCATATTCTACACCACTTAACGAATCATAATTAACCACGTATATGCAACTGACCTAATGGACAACCCATTGCCCCCGGACACATTGCCTATGGGGATGGATCATCATCAAAAACCCTGGATGGAGAAAAACACAACGTATATGCCGTGGTGACTCAAAAAGACAACCTCAAGACAGGACGACTCCCCGGCGACTGGTCTGCACAAGCCGCAGAAATAGTGGCACTGACAGAGGCATGTAGACTATTCCTAGAACAAGACGTGACGGTGGAAAGACACAGCCCAATCCCTGCTGAATTCCAAAGAGAAATGCAAAATCATTCCCCAGAAAAAGAGAAACTGCAATGGGAAACAGAAGGAGACACTCAACACAAGAACGGACTCTATGCAGTAGAAAATAAGCCATGCGTGACACGAACATTGTTTGAAGTAATTGCCAAATTGAGCCATGGGGTGAGCCATGTCTCAACAGGAGGGATGATCAGTACAGTACAACAAACAATGCATGTTCCCAGAGGTCTCCAAACTTCATTTTTTTTTGGCAGAAACTGTCTGAACTGCTGTAGACACAACTCTCAAGGCAACGAACGACCCAAGCATGGAACAAGGTAAATAGGAACATATCCCTTCGAGCTTCTGAACATGGATTTTATCAAACTGAACCAAAGTGCTGGACTCGTCGAACAAACCATTAGAACAGTAAAACTCAGACTCAGAAAAACCATGGAAGACACAGGAAAACCATGGCAAGAATGCCTGAGCCTGGTAGAAACGTACATGAGAATCATTCCAACAGCACAGGGATGCACACCATTTGAGGCAGTGAACGACAGACCCTTCCACTTAACAATGTGGGAAAAAGATCTGGTGGTAGAAGAGAAAGGAGAAACAGATTCCCTCACTAAGTGGTTATGCAAAATGTTCGAAGAAAGAACTGTGATGAATGCAAAATAATCTGCCGACATCTTCTCTGTCTCCCACAGAGGAGGTCCTGTCCCCAGGAGACCTGGTACTCGTCAAGGTGATAAAAAGAAAGTGCTGGTCTTCTCCACGTTGGGACGCACCTCACCGTGTGATTTTGGCCACACCCACCGCCGTCGAAATCGAAGGAAGAGACACCTGGATACATCAGTCCCACAGTAAACAAAGTACAAGAATGAAGTGGCTACTCATCATCATCACCGCTCTGTGTTCAACCACATGGGGGGAATGTATCAGAACCTTGGTACACTCCCACTGGAGGAGAATGCCCCACTAGCTGGTTCAGGAAACGATCAGGGGCCCCCAGATCTGCATACCATTAACCAAGACAACAATCGTCGTTCAAGTCCCTTTGCTCAGCCTACAGTTTACTCACTTGGGATTACACAGGACTGACTCCAGTTATTTCTATTGGTACCTACAAGCTCCCAGAGTCTGAGTGGTCTGGCCAGACATCTGGGACCAGGTCCTCCTCCATATAGGCTACAAGACCATCACATGACCCCTTTCCAAAGAAGCTACCACCAAGACCGCTAACTTCACCAAGTTAGCCACCACCATCAAAGATGGTAAACATACGCAGGAGCTCACGACCAATATCCAACAGAAAGGCTGCATCAACCTATGCCTCTGACCGGACCGACCAGGAAAAGGCCCCCTCTTTTACTATGACCATCCGCACTACTAGTCCAGCCAAAGGTCCCCAAAGTGATTTGTGTGAACCCCTTCGTAAAACCATCCGCCACACGCCTACTCAAAATCCGTCCGGCAGGAACACCTAAGCCTGAGGAGATACACCTAATTCTCGCCCATGTCCAAACACACGAAGAAAACGACTACAACCCGATGATGAGGAACAGTTGATACAGATACACCGCACTCACAGCCCGCGCCACAACCAATGAGTTGTTATGTCGTTCCCTCATGCCTACTGCCGTAGTCCAACCACAGCTATGGGCCAACCGACAGAACGAAGAACTCGCCAACCTCACCTAAAACTGTATCCTGGGTAATCTGAGAGAATCCTTCCAGCAAAGCTTGACCGCCTACATACCATGGTCGCAGTACCTTTAGCAGCTACAGTCAATACCCCAACATATGTCCAGTGGAACATCCGAACAGACTGTTATCCATCCTGTTTCAACTTCAGCGGACCTGATCCGAAGACCCCTTTAGACCAAGTTCACGTCACCAGGTGCGCCGAGATCAGACACATTCCTTCCCAATCATGGACAGTACTGGACCAAATATGGTGGCTCTGGGAATGGCAAGTGTATATGATCATCCCCGCCAATACAACTGGGCTCTGTGTCCCTACATCTGCATCCGACCACACGTATGTTCTAACAGCAGACTCGATTCCAACTGTCGACGCCAACCCACATCTACCCACCAGGCGTCAATGACGGAGCTTTGATTTCTTCCCCCATGATTCAGTGTGGGGCTCGGATGTCCCCGTCGAATACAAACACTGGTCGGGCTCGGATGTCCCCGTCGAATACAAACACTGGTCAGTCTCCACCAAAATCATGATGGCGGTGTTCCCCAGGGTAGGAACAGCGAAGAACACCCTACGTCTGGAAACCATTGACTACAGATTCCAGGCCCACGACAACGCATCAGTCCGACTGCAACAAGGCTGAGAAATCCAAATAACTGCCATGACCCAGAGGATTATCCAGAATCGCCTTGCCCTCGACAGAAGAACCGCCCAGCAGGGAGGTGTGTGTGCCATGGTAGGAGACTCATGCTGCACCTTCATTCCTGCCAACGAATCCCACTCAGTCCATGATGCCTTACAAACTATGAAGAACATACCGAACGCTATGACCAAAGATCCAGTTCCACAACAAGGATGGCATGACTTGTTCCTCTCTGGCTCATCATGGACACATACTCTTTTGAAAGCCCTAGACCAGTCGTAACTGTTATTGCTCTCGTGCTTGTTGTCCTTACTTGTTGTTTGCCCTGCTTCTCAGCTTTAATCAAACGTACCATTAATCCCACAGTCGAACAAATCATGATTGTTGAAACCCAGCTAATGCTAACTCGTATTCACATGCAACAATCTATATTTCCCAATCTGACATTGATGCTGTGCTACTGTCTGACACTGATTAATATATCTTTGTTATTCTGAGACGCCTGGTACCCTTCCTGGTCGGTCTAAACTCCAGTTTGAAATAATTTGTGAAGAATTTTGTTCAAAAGTAGCGTCGCTAACAAACGATGTTCCGATGTGTTTATACTCACAAACAGGAGGGATATGTAAAATTAGACAAAGTATCTTTACAAATGCTTGTTCATATTGTATTAGTTTTTGTAAGTATAACAGCATTGTAGTAATCCTTATGGCTGAAATGTCAGCATAAACACCCAACTGTCTGTTTGAATAATAAAGCTTAGTCTTGTGATTGGGTTGACATGTAATCACAAATACTCAACTGTCCGACACTGATCAATTACTTTTTGCCCTGCAAATGACTGAAACGTATCTGTCCAAAGTCTTAGGGACAACTGTCAGTTTTGCCTGCATTTAAGACACACTCACTGGTCATTCGACTAGAATTGCAGTAACATCGCGTTGAACAGGACCCCACTGCAGGAACTCTCACTGTCCACTTTGCAGTCTGGTAATACATATTTTCTTTTTATATTTATCTCACTCTTTCTTAGCCTGCTCCTGAAGTTGTATTTTCAGCCCTAACAAACATTTCAGGTTTTTTTTGCCTTAGTGCTTTTCATGCGCTGAAAATAACGTTTTGGCCAAGTATGGTAATTTTCATTATAACTTAATTTCTATCACTTAGAATGATGCGAAATGAAAAAAAGTACTTGGATTGGACAATTTTACACTATATACAAAGTAACTATGTGTCTCTGACGATTTGTTTGGCAGCAGGGGAACACTTCAGTTTTTATTGCCTTAATGTGCTTTTCATGCACTGAAAATCATGTTTTGGCCGAGAATGATAGTTTTCATTATAACTTATTTTCTATCACTAAGAATGAAAAAAAAAATGAAAATCTTACTTGAATTGGACGATTTTACACTATATACACAGTAACTATGTGTCTCTGACAGTTTGTTTCGCAGCGGGGGAACATTTCAGTTTTTATTGCCTTAATGTGCTTTTCATGCGCTGAAAATCGCGTGTTGGCCAAGTATAATAGTTTTCACTATAATTTAATTTCTATCACTTAGAATGATGCTAAATGAAAAACTTACTTGAATTGGACGATTATACACTATATACACAGTAACTATGTGTCTCTGACAGTTTGTTTCGCAGCGGGGGAACATTTCAGTTTTTATTGCCTTAATGTGCATTTCATGCGCTGAAAATCACGTTTTGGCCAAGTATCATAGTTTTCACTATAACTTAATTTCTATCACTTAGAATGATGCCAAAGGCAAAACCTACTTGAATTGGACGATTATACACTATATACACAGTATCTATGTGTCTCTGACAATTTGTTTGGAAGCAGGGGAACATTTCAGTTTTTATTGCCCTAATGTGCGTTTCATGCGCTGAAAATCACCTTTTGGCCAAGTATCATAGTTTTCACTATAACTTAATTTCTATCACTTAGAATGATGCCAAATGAAATACGTACTTGAATTGGACGATTATACACTATATACACATTAACTATGTGTCTCTGACAGTTTGTTTCGCAGCAGGGGAACATTTCAGTTTTTATTGACTTAAAGTGCTTTTCATGCGCTGAAAATCACGTTTTGGCCAAGTATCATAGTTTTCACTATGAATTAATTTCTATCACTCAGAATGATAACAAATGAAAAACTTACTTGAATTGGACGATAATACACTATATACACAGTAACTATGTGTCTCTGACAGTTTGTTTCGCAGCGGGGGAACATTACCAGTTTTCATTGCCTTAATGTGCATTTCATGCGATGAAAATCACGTTTTGGCCAAGTATCATAGTTTTCACAATAACTTAATTTCTAGCCATTAGAATGATTTAAAATGAATAACTTACTCGAATTGGACGATTTCACACTATATACACTGTAACTAAGTGTCTCTGACAGTTTGTTTGGCAGCAGGGGAACATTTCAGTTTTTATTGCCTTAATGTGCTTTTCATGCGCTGAAAATCATGTTTTGGCCAAGTATCATAGTTTTCATTATAACTTAATATCTAGCCATTAGAATGATGCCAAATTAAAAACTTATTAAATTATAAAATTTGATGATATTACACTATGTATAGAGAGACATTTGTGTCTCTGACAGTTTTACACAGTTTTACAAGTTATGACTCCAGACTCTTAATTTACAATTCTGCCTTTATGGATACATTGGATCACCACCCCCTGAGTGGATCACTTACCACTCACTGTCTTGCACTTACCTTCATTCAGCATGTAGGTGTCAGATCAACTTGTAGCTAATGTCTATTCATATTACCTCACCCGAAGTTATTACACAGAAGGGATTGTGTTTTGTTACCCCAAGTTTAGAGTCCCAACGGATGTGGGAAACTTACAGCGTCTGTCTGCCAGAGAGCAGCAGCTGGAACCGATTGTGACCAGGGTGGCATGGGTCCCTGATCATGTCCCTGGCTCTGCTGAGGTAACGAGGGCTGGCAATGTCTTCCAGTGAGGGCAGAGTAGCCGACGATCTTCTGCGTAGTGGTGATACCTTTCTAAATAGCTTTTTTGTCTGCTGCCGTTCTTTCCGCGTACCACCAAATGTGTTTTTTATGCGCTGATAAGCACATTTTGGTCGAATATTAAAGTTTCCAAGTGTGCACTTGACCCTGGATGACCTGGAGAGTGACAGTTACTCCTGAAGTTGAACCTTTTTTTCATCCCACAATTCAAGGAAACAATTGCAAACGCAAATGCATGTTTTTGACACTATTTCTGGTGGGAAATAGTCTCAGAACATCCCTGGATCTTTATTCTTACAGAGAATAGTGAAAATACATCCACCCACACAATCGACACTAATTGTGGGTAAAGCACCAACCAGAACCGACTGGGCCTGGTTCTAAACAACCACTTGTAAATAAAGTGCCCAAATTGAGGTCATTGATTAGGGCATAACAGAACTTCTGAACATCCCTAGAATATTATTTTTATAAAGAATAATCAAAAATACATCCCCATAATCATTGGACACAATTTCTGGGTAAAAACACGAACCAGAACCGACTGGGCCTGGTTCTAATACAACCACTACTTTAACTGCAAAAAGCCTGTTTTGGACACTGTTTGTGGTGGGAAATAGCTCCAGAATCATCCTGGATCATTATTGTTATACAAAATAGTGAAAATACATCCACTCACACAATAAACACAAATTCTGGGTAAAAGCACCAACCAAAACCGACTGGGCCTGTTTCTAAACCACCACTTGTGAATAAAGTGACCAAATGAAAGTAATTCATTCGGGCATAACAGAACTTCTGAACATCGCTAGATGATTATTTCTATACAAAATAGTCAAGTATACATCCCCATCATAATTGGACACAAGTTCCGTATACAAACACCCACCAGAAATGACTGGACCCTGTTATAATGCAACCACTATTTTGTATCGCCTGTTTTGGACACTTTTTATGGTGGGAAATAGCTCCAGAATCACCTAGAATGATGCCAATGAAAGACTTACATGGATAGGACGATTTTACACTATATACACAGGAACTATGTGTCTCTGACAGTGCGTTGGCAGCAGGGGAACGTTTCAGTTTTTATTGCCTTAATGTGCTTTTCATGGCCTGATAATCACGTTTTGGCAAAGTATGATAGTTTTCATTGTAACTTAATTTCTATCACTTTGAACGATGCCAAATAAAAAACTTACTTGAATTGGACGATTTTACACTATATACACAGTAACTGTGTCTCTGACAGTTTTTTTGGCAGCAGGGGAATATGTAAGATTAGACAAAGTATCTTTGCAAATACTTGTTCATTTGTATAAGTTTTTGTGAGTATAACAGCATTGTAGTCATCCTTACAGCTGACATGTCAGCATACACACCCAACTGTCTGACTGAATAAACAATCTTAGTTTTGTGATTGGGGTGACATGTCAGCACAAATACTCAACTGTCTGACACTGATCAATTGCTTTTTGCCCTGCAAATGACTGAAATGTATCTGTCCAAAGTCCTAGTGACAACTGTCAGTTTTTTCCTGTATTTAAGACACACACACTGGTCATTCGACTAGAGTTTCAGGAACATCGCGTTGAACAGGACCCTACTGTAGGAACTCTCACTGTCCACTTTGCAGTCTGGTAATAAACTAATTGGTCCGGGACCAATGAAAGTAGAACAAGAATTAGCAAGGGCTTTATAGTCTTGGTCTGTTAATAGAGTCAGGGACTTAACTATGACAAAGTCAGGGACTTTTGGTCTTTGTGTGTTCAGAGATATTGGGTTAATCACAAAGTGGAGATCAATTTCGGGTAATTTAGAAAATAATTGTTGTTTAAACTATTAAGTAAGTGATTAATATGGGTCAAGAAGCAACAAAAGGGATGGGTTTATTGTCAGACTGCAAAATGAAAATCGGAGAGTTACCGGGACGAGATATCATGGTCCAGCTTGGGCTAAGCCTAGTGGCCACCCAAAATGGCCTCCGACCCAGGGAATTACAGACCAAAAATATCTTCCACACCACCACATCTAACAGCTTCTACTCTCTCGACATTGTCGGGAATGATTCTGCCAAGGTAGCTGAAAGTCTAAGAGAACAGTCTGAAGATATCTGCCCAGCAGCACCAGGACAGGAACAACAAACATGGCCATTACATGTCACCCTGAAGTTCATGGGAGACCGGACGACAAGTGGTTAAACCAATTCTCACAGTTGCCCACTCAACGAATCATAATTAACCACGTATATGCAACTGACCTAATGGACAACCCATTGCCCCCCGGACACATTGCCTATGGGGATGGATCATCATCAAAAACCCTGGATGGAGAAAAACACAACGTATATGCCGTGGTGACTCAAAAAGACAACCTCAAGACAGGACGACTCCCCGGCGACTGGTCTGCACAAGCCGCAGAAATAGTGGCACTGACAGAGGCATGTAGACTATTCCTAGAACAAGACGTGACGGTGGAAAGACACAGCCCAATCCCTGCTGAATTCCTAAGAGAAATGCAAAATCATGCCCCAGAAAAAGAGAAACTGCAATGGGAAACAGAAGGAGCCACTCAGTACAAGAACGGACTCTATGCAGTAGAAAACAAGCCATGCGTCCCACGATCATTGTTTGAAGTAATTGCCAAATTGAGCCATGGGAGGAGCCATGTCTCAACAGAAGGGATGATCAGTACAGTACAACAAACAATGCATGTTCCCAGAGGTCTCCAAACTTACTTCAATTTTTTTTGCAGAAACTGTCTAAACTGCTGTAGACACAACTCTCAAGGCAATGAACGACCCAAGCATGGAACAAGGCAAACAGGAACATATCCCTTCGAGCTTCTGAACATGGATTTCATCAAACTGAACCAAAGTGCTGGACTCGTTGAACAAACCATTAGAACAGTAAAACTCAGACTCAGAAAAACCATGGAAGATACAGGAAAACCATGGCAAGAATGCCTGAGCCTGGTAAAAACGTATATAAGAATCATTCCAACAGCACAGGGATGCACACCATTTGAGGCAGTGAAAGACAGACCCTTCCACTTAACAATGTGGGAAAAAGATCTGGTGGTAGAAGAGAAAGGAGAAACAGAATCCCTCACTAAGTGGTTATGCAAAATGTTCCAAGAAAGAACTGTGATGAATGCAAAATAATCTGCCGACATCTTCTCTGTCTCCCACAGAGGAGGTCCTGTCCCCAGGAGACCTGGTACTGGTCAAGGTGATGAAAAGAAAGTGCTGGTCTTCTCCACGTTGGGACGGACCTCACCGTGTGATTTTGGCCATCATCATCACCGCTCTGTGTTCAACCACATGGGGGGAACGTACCAGAACCTTAGTACACTCCCACTGGAGGAGAATGCCCCACTAGCTAGTTCAGGAAACAATCAGGGGCCCCCAGATCTGCATCCCATTAACCAAGACACCAATCGTCGTTCAAGTCCCTTTGCTCAGCCTACAGCTTACTCACTTGGGATTAGACATGACTGACTCCAGTTATTTTTATTGGTACCTACAAGCTCCCAGAGTCTGAGTGGTCTGGCCAGACACCTTGGACCAGGTCCTCCTCCATACAGGCTACAAAACCATCACATGGCCCCTTTCCAAAGAAGCTACCACCATGACCGCTAACTTCACCAAGTTAGCCACCACCATCAAAGATGGTAAACATATGCTAGAGCTCACGACCAATATCCAACAAAAAGGCTGCATCAACCTATGCCTCCGACCGGACCGACCAGGAAAAGGCCCCCTCTTTACTATCACCATCCGCACTACTAGTCCAGCCATGGTCCCCAAAGTGATTGGTGTGAACCCCTTCGTACAACCATCCGCCACACGCCTACTCAAAATCCGTCCGGCAGGAACACCTAAGCCTGAGTAGATACACCTTATTCTCGCCCATGTCCAAACACAGGAAGAAAACGACTACAACCCGATGATGAGGAACAGTTGGTACAGATACACCGCACTCACAGCCCGCGCCACAACCATTGAGTTATGTCTGTTCCCTCATGCCTACTGCCGTAGCCCAACCACAGCTATGGTCCAACCGACAGAACGAAGAACTCGCCAACCTCACCTACAACTGTATCCTGGGTAATCTGAGAGAATCCTTCCAGCAAAGCTCGACCGCCTACATACCATGGTCGCAGTACCATTAGCAGCTACAGTCAATACCGCAACGTATGTCCAGTGCAACAACCGAACAGACTGTTATCCATCCTGTTTCAACTTCAGCGGACCGGATCCGAAGACCCCTTTGGACCAAGTTCACGTCACCAGGTGCGCCGAGATGAGACACATTCCTTCCCAATCATGGACAGTACTGGACCAAATATGGTGGCTCTGCAAATGGCAAGTGTATATGATCATCCCCACCAATACAACTGGGCTCTGTGTCCCTACATCTGCATCCGACCACAAGTACGTTCTAACAGCAGACTCGATTCCAACTGTCGAGGCCAACCCACATCTACCCACTAGGCGTCAACGACGGAGCATTGATTTCTTCCCGCATGATTCAGTTTGGGGCTTGGATGTCCCCCTCTAATACAAACACTGGTCAGTCTCCTCCAAAATCATGATGGCGGTGTTCCCCAGGGTAGGAACAGCGAAGAACACCCTACGTCTGGAAACCATTGACTACAGATTCCAGGCCCGACACTAATCAATTACTTGTTGCCCTGCAAATGATTGAAACGTATGTGTCCAAAGTCTTAGGGACAACTGTCAGTTTTGGCTGTAGTTAAGACACACTCACTGGTAATTCGACTAGAGTTGCAGTAACATCGCAGTGAACAGGACCCCACTGTAGGAACTCTCACTGTCCACTTTGCAGTCTGGTAATACATATTTTCTATTTAAATTTATCTCACTCTTTCTTAGCCTGCTCCTGAAGTTGTATTTTCAGACCTAACAAACATTTCAGTTTTTTTGCCCTAATGTGCGTTTCATGCGCTGAAAATCACGTTTTGGCCAAGTATCATAGTTTTCACTATAACTTAACCTAACCCTAACCCTAACCCTTACCATAACCCTAACCCTAACCCTCCCTAACCCAAACCCTAACCCTAACCCAAACCCTAACCCTAATTTCCATCATTTAGAATGATATCAAATGAAAAACCGACTTAATTTGGACGATTATACACTATATACACAGTAACTATGTGTCACTGACAGTTTGTTTCGCAGCGGGGGAACATTTCAGTTTTTATTGCCTTAATGTGCATTTCATGCGCTGAAAATCACGTTTTGGCCAAGTATCATAGTTTTCACTATAACTTAATTTCTATCACTTAGAATGATGCCAAATGAAAAACTTACTTGAATTGGACGATAATACACTATATACACAGTAACTATGTGTCTCTGACAGTTTGTTTCGCAGCAGGGGAACATTTTAGTTTTTATTGCCTTAACGTGCGTTTCATGCGCTGAAAATCACGTTTTGGCCAAGTATCATAGTTTTCACTATAACTTAATTTCTATCACTTAGAATGATGCTAAATGCAAAACTTACTTGAAATGGACGATTTTACACTATATACACAGTAACTATGTGCCTCTGACAGTTTGTCTCGCAGCAGGGGAACATTTCAGTTTTTATTGCCTTAACGTGCGTTTCATGCGCTGAAAATCACGTTTTGTCCAAGTATCATAGTTTTCACTATAACTTAATTTCTAGCACTTAGAATGATGCCAAATGCAATACTTACTTGAATTGGACTATTTTACACTATATACACAGTAACTATGTGTCTCTGACAGTTTGTTTCGCAGCAGGGGAACATTTCAGTTTTTATTGCCTTAACGTGCTTTTCATGCGCTGAAAATCACGTTTTGGCCAAGTATCTTAGTTTTCACTATAACTTAATTTCTATCGCTTAGAATGATGCTAAATGCAAAACTTACTTGAATTGGACGATTTTATACTATATACACAGTAACTATGTGCCTCTGACAGTTTGTTTCGCAGCCGGGGATCATTTCAGTTTTTATTGCCTTAACGTGCGTTTCATTTGCTGAAAATCACGTTTTGGCCAAGTATCACAATTTTCACTATAACTTAATTTCTATCACTTAGAATGATGCTAAATGAAAAATTTACTTGAATTGGACGATAATACACTATATACACATTAACTATGTGTCTCTGAAAGTTTGTTTCGCAGCAGGGGAACATTTCAGTTTTTATTGCCTTAATGTGCGTTTCATGCGCTGAAAATCACGTTTTGGCCAAGTATCATAGTTTTCACTATAACTTAATTTCTAGCACTTAGAATGAGGCCAAATGAAAAACTTACTTGAATTGGACAATTGTACACTACATACACAGTAACTATGTGTCTCTGACAGTTTGTTTCGCAGCAGGGGAACATTTCAGTTTTTATTGCCTTAACGTGCGTTTCATGCGCTGAAAATCACGTTTTGGGCAAGTATCATAATTTTCACTATAACTTAATTTCTATCACTTAGAATGATGCTAAATGCAAAACTTACTTGAATTGGACGATTTTACACTATATACACAGTAACTATGTGCCTCCGACAGTTTGTTTCGCAGCCGGGCAACATTTCAGTTTTTATTGCCTTAACGTGCGTTTCATGTGCTGAAAATCACGTTTTGGCCAAGTATCAAAATTTTCAATATAACTTAATTTCCATCACTTAGAATGATGCTAAATGCAAAACTTACTTGAATTGGACGATTTTACACTATATACACAGTAACTATGTGTCTCTGACAGTTTGTTTGGCAGCAGGGGAACATTTCAGTTTTTATTGCCTGAATGTGCTTTTCATGCGCTGAAAATCATGTTTAGGCCAAGTATCATGGTTTTCATTATAACTTAATATCTAGCCATTAGAATGATGCCAAATTTAAAAACTTATTAAATTATAAAATTTGATGATATTACACTATATATAGAGAGACATTTGTGTCTCTGACAGTTTTACACAGTTTTACAAGTTATGACTCCAAACTCTTAATTTACAATTCTGCCTTTATGGATACATTGCATCACCACCCCCTGAGTGGATACCTTACCTCTCACTGTCTTTCACTTACCTTCATTCAGCATGTAGGTGTCAGATCACCTTGTACCTAATGTCTATTCATATTACCTCACCCGAAGTTATTACACAGAAGGGATTGTGTTATGTTACCCCAAGTTTAGAGTCCCAACGGATGTGGGAAACTTACAGCGTCTGTCTGCCAGAGAGCAGCAGCTGGAACCGATTGTGACCAGGGTGGCATGGGTCCCTGATCATGTCCCTGGCTCTGCTGAGGTAACGAGGGCTGGCAATGTCTTCCAGTGAGGGCAGAGTAGCCGACGATCTTCTGCGTAGTGGTGATACCTTTCTAAATAGCCTTTTTGTCTGCTGCCGTTCTTTCCGGGTACCACCAAATGTGCTTTTTATGCGCTGATAAGCACATTTTGGTCGAATATGAAAGTTTCCAAGTGTGCACTTGACCCTGGATGACCTGGAGAGTGACAGTTACTCCTGAAGTTGAACCTTTTTTTCATCCCACAATTCAAGGAAACAATTGCAAACCCTGTTAGCCAGCCTTTCTTATATTTCGCGAGGCGAACAAACAATTGCAAGGCCAACTAGTTAGTCTTTCTTACATTCCACGATCTTTATTCAATTGTAAAACCAGTTTGGCTAGTCTACCTTGCATTCTACGATCTTATCAAACAAAGGTAAAACCAGTATGACCACATGGTGCGACAAGAATAAACAATTATTAAGCCAGTTAGCCAGTCCATCCCACAATTCCCTTCTTTTGTGTCTGTGAAAATATCGAAATATTGAAATGGCTGTTTCCATGAGCCAGAGAAGAACCAGTCAAGCCATTCTCGTTGTGGAACCGAATCTCCGGTCACAGCTCTCTGCATGTTCCTAATAGCCTGCAGGGCATCATGGACCGAGCAGGACATGCCGGCAGGGATGAAGGGGCAGCACGAGTCTCCCACCATGGCACACACACAGCCCCGCTGGGTGGCCACTCCGTCAAGAGCAGGGCAGCCCTGGAAAATCACCTGGGCCATGGCGGCTACCCAGCCTGACTGATGCGCCGACACAGGCCCGGAACCTGCCTTCAATGATCTTCAAATGCAGGGCGTTCCTTGCCGCTCCCACTCAAGGGAACTGAGCCATTAGGATTTTGGATGAGACTGACCAGTATTTGTGTTTGTGGGACACATCCGAGCCACACACTGGATCATGGTCGTGAGCTCCGTCAATAATGTGCCCAAATGGAGGTCATTGATTCGGGAATAACAGAACTTCTGAAGATCCCTAGATGATTATTTTTATACATAATAATCAAAAATACATCCCCATCGTCAATGGATACAATTTTTCGGGTAAATTCACTAACCAGAACAGACTGGGCCTGGTTCTAATACAACCACTATTTTAATCCCAGGATGCCTGTTTTGGACACTGTTTATGGTGGGAAAATAGCTCCAGAACCATCCTGGATCATTATTTTTACACAGAATAGTGAAAATACATCCATCTACACATTCAACACTAATTATGGGTAGAAGCACCAACCAGAACAGACTGGGCCCGGTTCTAATACGACCACTATTTTAATCGCAAAATGCCTGTTTTGGAAAATGTTTATGGTGGGAAACATTATTTTTAAAGAAAATAGTGAAACTACATCTACCTACTCAATCAACACAAATTCTGGGTAAATACACCAACCAGAACCGATTGGGCCTTGTTCTAATACAACCACTATTTTTATCGCAAAATGTTTTGGACACTATTGACGGTGGGAAATATTCCCAAAACATCCCTGCATCTTTAATTTTACTCATAATAGTGAAAATGCATCCATCCACACAATTGACACTAAATCTGGGTAAAAGCGGCAACCAGAACCGACTGGGCCCGGTTCTAATACGACCACTATTTTAATCGCAAAATGCCTGTTTTGGACAATGTTTATGGTGGGAAACATTATTTTTATAGAAAATAGTGAAACTACATCCACCTACTCAACCAACACAAATTCTGGGTAAATACACCAACCAGAACCGATTGGGCCTTGTTCTGATACAACCACTATTTTTATCGCAAAATGTTTTGGACACTATTGACGGTGGGAAATATTCCCAAAACATCCCTGCATCTTTCATTTTACACATAATAGTGAAAATGCATCCATCCACACAATTGTCACTAAATCTGGGTAAAAGCGGCAACCAGAACCGACTGGTCCCGGTTCTAATTCAACAACCATGCAAAATTAAGATCCATTGGAGGTTTTTTTATTCTTGTATAAAAAAGCCCCAAAACATCCCTGCATGATTATTTTTAAACAGAATAGTAAAATATACATCCCAATCATCTTTGGACACAAGTTTCAGATATAAACAGCAACCAGACCCGACTGGACCCAGTTATAATGCAACTACTATTTTTTATCCCAAAATGCATGTTTTGGAGAAAATGTACGCTGGGAAATAGCCCTAGAAGCATCCTGGATCTTTAATTTTAGACAGAATTGTGAAAATACATCCACCTACACAATCAATACTAACTCTGGGTATAAGACCCAACCAGAACCGACTGGGCTTGGTTCTAATACAACCACCATGCAAAATAAAGTGCCCAAAGGGAGGTCATTTATTCGGGCATAAAATAACTTCTGAACATCCCTAGATGACGATTTTTATACAGAATAGTGAAAAATACAACCCCATTCCCATCGGACACAAGTTACGGGTGTATACACAAACCAGAACCGACTGGGCCTGGTTCTAATACAACCACTATGCAAAATAAAGTGCCCAAAGGGAGGTCATTGATTAGGGCATAAAAGAACTTCTGAAAATCCCTAGATGATTATTTTTATAGAGAATAGTCAAAAATACATCCCCATTATCATTTGACACAAGTTACGGCTACATACATCAACCAGAACCGACTGGGCCTGGTTCTAATAGGACCACTATTTTAATCGCAAAGTGCCTGTTATGGACACTATTGACGGTGGGAAATATTCCCTGAACATCCCTGCATCTTTAATTTCACACAGAATAGTGAAAATGCATCCATCAAATCAAATGACACTAATTCTTGGTAAAAGCACCAACCAGAACCGACTGGGCCCGGTTCTAATTCAACCACCATGCAAAATAACGATCAAAATGGAGGTTTTTGATTCTTGGATAAAAAAAGCCACAAAACATCCCTGCATGATTATGTTTAAACAGAATAGTAAAATATACATCCCCATCATCTTTGGACACAAGTTTCGGATATAAACAGCAACCAGAACCGAGACGACCCAGTTATAATGCAAAGTACTATTTTTTATCGCAAAATGCATGTTTTGGAGACTATTTATGGTGGCAAATACCCCTCGAACCATCCTGGATCTTTATTTTTAGACAGAATAGTGAAAATACATCCACCTGCACAATCAACACTAACTCTGGGTAAAAGCACCAACCAGAACCGACTCGGCTTGGTTCTACTACAACCACCATGCAAAATAAAGTGCCCAAATGGAGGTCATTTATTCGGGCATAGAAAAACTTCTGAACATCCCTAGATGATATTTTTTAATACAGAATAGTCAAAAATACAACCCCATTCCTATTGGACACACGTTTCGGGTGTAGACACAAACCAGAACCGACTGGGCCTGGTTCTAATACAACCACTATTTTTGTCGCAAAATGCATGTTTTTGACACTATTTATGGTGGGAAATAGTCTCAGAACATCTCTGGATCTTTATTCTTACAGAGAATAGTGAAAATACATCCACTCACACAATCGACACTAATTGTGGGTAAAGCACCAACCAGAACCGACTGGGCCTGGTTCTAAACAACCACTTCTAAATAAAGTGTCCAAATTGAGGTCATTGATTCGGGCATAACAGAACTTCTGAACATCCCTAGAATATTATTTTTATAAACAATAATCAAAAATACATCCCCATCATCATTGGACACAATTTCTGGGTAAAAACACGAACCAGAACCAACTGGTCCTGGTTCTAATACAACCACTACTTTAACCGCAAAATGCCTGTTTTGGACACTGTTTGTGGTGGGAAATAGCTCCAGAACCATCCTTGATCAATATTGTTATACAAAATAGTGAAAATACATCCACTCACACAATAAACACAAATTCTGGGTAAAAGCACCAACCAAAACCGACTGGGCCTGTTTCTAAACCACCACTTGTGAATAAAGTGACCAAATGAAAGTAATTCATTCGGGCATAACAGAACTTCTGAACATCGCTAGATGATTATTTCTATACAAAATAGTCAAGTATACATCCCCATCATAATTGGACACAAGTTCCGTATACAAACACCCACCAGAACCGACTGGACCCTGTTATAATGCAACCACTATTTTGTATCGCCTGTTTTGGACACTGTTTATGGTGGGAGATAGCTCCAGTATCACCTAGAATGATGCCAATGAAAGACTTACTTGAATTGGACGATTTTACACTATATATACAGGAACTATGTGTCTCTGACAGTGTGTTTGGCAGCAGGGGAACGTTTCAGTTTTTATTGCCTTAATGTGCTTTTCATGGCCTGATAATCACGTTTTGGCCAAGTATGATAGTTTTCATTGTAACTTAATTTCTATCACTTTGAACGATGCCAAATAAAAAACTTACTTGAATTGGACGATTTTTCACTACATAACAGTAACTGTGTCTCTGACAGTTTGTTTGGCAGCAGGGGAACTTTTCAGTTTTTATTGCCTTAATGTACTTTTCATGCCCTGAAAATCATGTTTTGGCCAAGTATGATTGTTTTCATTATAACTTAATTTCTAGCTTGAGAATGATGCCAAATGGATAACTTAATTGAATTGGACGATTTTTCACTTTATACACAGTAACTATGTGTCTCTGACAGTTTGTTTGGCAGCAGGGGAACATGTGAGATTAGACAAAGTATCTTTGCAAATGCTTGTTCAAATTGTATAAGTTTTTGTGAGTATAACAGCGTCATAGTCATCCTTATGGCTGACATGTCAGCATAAACACCCAACTGTCTGACTGAATAAACAATCTTAGTCTTGTGATTGGGGTGACATGTCAGCACAAATACTCAACTGTCCGACACTGATCAATTACTTTTTGCCCTGCAAATGACTGAAATGTATCTGTCCAAAGTCCTAGTGACAACTGTCAGTTTTTCCTGTATTTGAGACACACACACTGGTCATTCGACTAGAGTTGCAGGAACATCGCGTTGAACAGGACCCTACTGTAGGAACTCTCACTGTCCACTTTGCAGTCTGGTAATAAACCAATTGGTCCGGGACCAATGAAAGTAGAACAATAATTAGCAAGGGCTTTATAGTCTTGGTCTGTTAATAGAGTCAGGGACTTAACTAAGACAAAGTCAGGGACTTTTGGTCTTTGTGTGTTCAGAGATATTGGGTTAATCACAAAGTAGAGATCACTTTCGGGTAATTTAGAAAATACTTGTTGTTTAAACTATTAAGTAGGTGATTAATATGGGTCAGAAAGCAACAAAAGGAATGGGTTTATTGTCAGAATGCAAAATGAAAATCGGAGAGTTACCGGGACGAGATATCATGGTCCAGCTTGGGCTAAGCCTAGTGGCCACCCAAAATGGCCTCCGACCCAGGGAATTACAGACCAAAAATATCTTCCACACCACCACATCTAACAGCTTCTACTCTCTCGACATTGACGGGAATGATTCTGCCAAGGTAGCTGAAAGTCTAAGAGAACAGTCTGAAGATATCTGCCCAGCAGCACCAAGACAGGAACAACAAACATGGCCATTACATGTCACCCTGAAGTTCATGGGAGACCGGACGACAAGTGGTTAAACCAATTCTCACAGTTGCCCACTCAACGAATCATAATTAACCACGTATATGCAACTGACCTAATGGACAACCCAATGCCCCCCGGACACATTGCCTATGGGGATGGATCATCATCAAAAACCCTGGATGGAGAAAAACACAACGTATATGCCGTGGTGACTCAAAAAGACAACCTCAAGACAGGACGACTCCCCGGCGACTGGTCTGCACAAGCCGCAGAAAACGTGGCACTGACAGAGGCATGTAGACTATTCCTAGAACAAGACGTGACGGTGGAAAGACACAGCCCAATCCCTGCTGAATTCCTAAGAGAAATGCAAAATCATTCCCCAGAAAAAGAGAAACTGCAATGGGAAACAGAAGGAGACACTCAACACAAAAACGGACTCTATGCAGTAGAAAACAAGCCATGCGTGACACGATCATTGTTTGAAGTAATTGCCAAATTGAGCCATGGGGGGAGCCATGTCTCAACAGGAGGGATGATCAGTACAGTACAACAAACAATGCATGTTCCCAGAGGTCTCCAAACTTCATTTTTTTTGGCAGAAACTGTCTGAACTGCTGTAGACACAACTCTCAAGGCAACGAACGACCCAAGCATGGAACAAGGTAAACAGGAACATATCCCTTCGAGCTTCTGAACATGGATTTTATCAAACTGAACCAAAATGCTGGACTCGTCGAACAAACCATTAGAACAGTAAAACTCAGACTCAGAAAAACCATGGAAGACACAGGAAAACCATGGCAAGAATGCCTGAGCCTGGTAGAATTGTACATGAGAATCATTCCAACAGCACAGGGATGCACACCATTTGAGGCAGTGAACGACAGACCCTTCCACTTAACAATGTGGGAAAAAGATCTGGTGGTAGAAGAGAAAGGAGAAACAGATTCTCTCACTAAGTGGTTATGCAAAATGTTCGAAGAAAGAACTGTGATGAATGCAAAATAATCTGCCGACATCTTCTCTGTCTCCCACAGAGGAGGTCCTGTCCCCAGGAGACCTGGTACTCGTCAAGGTGATAAAAAGAAAGTGCTGGTCTTCTCCACGTTGGGACGCACCTCACCGTGTGATTTTGGCCACACCCACCGCCATCAAAATCGAAGGAAGAGACACCTGGATACATCAGTCCCACAGTAAACAAAGTACAAGAATGAAGTGGCTACTCATCATCATCACAGCTCTGTGTTCAACCACATGGGGGGAATGTATCAGAACCTTGGTACACTCCCACTGGAGGAGAATGCCCCACTAGCTGGTTCAGGAAACGATCAGGGCCCCCCAGATCTGCATCCCATTAACCAAGACACCAATCGTCGTTCAAGTCCCTTTGCTCAGCCTACAGCTTACTCACTTGGGATTACACAGGACTGACTCCAGTTATTTCTATTGGTACCTACAAGCTCCCAGAGTCTGAGTGGTCTGGCCAGACACCTGGGACCAGGTCCTCCTCCATACATGCTACAAGACCATCACATGACCCCTTTCCAAAGAAGCTACCACCATGACCGCTAACTTCACCAAGTTAGCCACCACCATCAAAGATGGTAAACATACGCTGGAGCTCACGACCAATATCCAACAGAAAGGCTGCATCAACCTATGCCTCTGACCGGACCGACCAGTAAAAGGCCCCCTCTTTTACTATGACCATCCGCACTACTAGTCCAGCCAAAGGTCCCCAAAGTGATTTGTGTGAACCCCTTCGTAAAACCATCCGCCACACGCCTACTCAAAATCCGTCCGGCAGGAACACCTAAACCTGAGGAGATACACCTTATTCTCGCCCATGTCCAAACACAGGAAGAAAACGACTACAACCCGATGATGAGGAACAGTTGGTACAGATACACCGCACTCACAGCCCGCGCCACAACCAATGAGTTGTTATGTCTGTTCCCTCATGCCTACTGCCGTAGCCCAACCACAGCTATGGTCCAACCGACAGAACGAAGAACTCGCCAACCTCACCTACAACTGTATCCTGGGTAATCTGAGAGAATCCTTCCAGCAAAGCTTGACCGCCTACATACCATCGTCGCAGTACCATTAGCAGCTACAGTCAATACCGCAACGTATGTCCAGTGCAACAACCGAACAGACTGTTATCCATCCTGTTTCAACTTCAGCGGACCGGATCCGAAGACCCCTTTGGACCAAGTTCACGTCACCAGGTGCGCCGAGATGAGACACATTCCTTCCCAATCATGGACAGTACTGGACCAAATATGGTGGCTCTGCGAATGACAAGTGTATATGATCATCCCCGCCAATACAACTGGATTCTGTGTCCCTACATCTGCATCCGACCACACGAACGTTCTAACAGCAGACTCGATTCCAACTGTAGACGCCAACCCACATCTACCCACCAGGCGTCAACGACGGAGCTTTGATTTCTTCCCCCATGATTCAGTGTGGAGCTCGGATGTCCCTCTCGTATACAAACACTGGTCAGTCTCCTCCAAAATCATGATGGCGGTGTTCCCCAGGGTAGGAACAGCGAAGAACACCCTATGTCTGGAAACCATTGACTACAGATTCCAGGCCCGACACTAATCAATTACTTTTTGCCCTGCAAATGACTGAAACGTATCTGTCCAAAGTGTTAGGGACAACTGTCAGTTTTGCCTGTATTTAAGACAAACTCACTGGTCATTCAACTACAGTTGCAGTAACATCGCAGTGAACAGGACCCCACTGTAGGAACTCTCACTGTCCACTTTGCAGTCTGGTAATACATATTTTCTATTTAAATTTAACTCACTCTTTCTTAGCCTGCTCCTGAAGTTGTATTTTCAGACCTAACAAACATTTCAGTTTTTTTGCCCTAATGTGCGTTTCATGCGCTGAAAATCACGTTTTGGCCAAGTATCATAGTTTTCACTGTAACTTAACCTAACCCTAACCCTAACCCTAACCCTAACCCTAACCCTAACCCTAATTCTAACCCTAACCCTAAATTCCATCACTTAGAATGATATCAAATGAAAAACCTACTTAATTTGGACGATTATACACTATATACACAGTAATTATGTGTCACTGACAGTTTGTTTCGCAGCGGGGGGACATTTCAGTTTATATTGCCTTAATGTGCATTTCATGCGCTGAAAATCACGTTTTGGCCAAGTATCATAGTTTTCACTATAACTTAATTTACATCACTTAGAAGGATGCTAAATGCAAAACTTACTTGAATTGGACGATTTTACACTATATACACAGTAACTATGTGTCTCTGACAGTTTGTTTCGCAGCAGGGGAACATTTCAGTTTTTATTGCCTTAACGTGCGTTTCATGCGCTGAAAATCACGTTTTGGCCAAGTATCATAGTTTTCACTATAACTTAATTTATATCACTTAGAAGGATGATAAATGCAAAACTTACTTGAATTGGACGATTTTACACTATATACACAGTAACTATGTGTCTCTGACAGTTTGTTTCGCAGCGGGGGGACATTTCAGTTTTTATTGCCTTAATGTGCATTTCATGCGCTGAAAATCACGTTTTGGCCAAGTATCATAGTTTTCACTATAACTTAATTTCTATCACTTAGAATGATGCTAAAAGCAAAACTTACTTGAATTGGACGATTTTACACTATATACACAGTAACTATGTGCCTCTGACAGTTTGTTTCGCAGCAGGGGAACATTTCAGTTTTTATTGCCTTAACGTGCGTTTCATGCGCTGAAAATCACGTTTTGGCCAAGTATCATAGTTTTCACTATAACTTAATTTCTAGCACTTAGAATGATGCCAAATGCAAAACTTATTTGAATTGGACGATTTTACACTATATAAACAGTAACTATGTGCCTCTGACAGTTTGTTTCGCAGCAGGGGAACATTTCAGTTTTTATTGCCTTAACGTGCGTTTCATGCGCTGAAAATCACGTTTTGGCCAAGTATCATAGTTTTCACTATAACTTAATTTCTATCACTTAGAATGATGCTAAATGCAAAACTTACTTGAATTGGACGATTTTACACTATATACACAGTAACTATGTGTCTCTAACAATTTGTTTGGAAGCAGGGGAACATTTCAGTTTATATTGCCTTAACGTGCGTTTCATGCGCTGAAAATCACGTTTTGGCCAAGTATCATAGTTTTCACTATAACTTAATTTCTATCACTTAGAATGATGCTAAATGCAAAACTTACTTGAATTGGACGATTTTACACTATATACACAGTAACTATGTGTCTCTAACAATTTGTTTGGAAGCAGGGGAACATTTCAGTTTATATTGCCTTAACGTGCGTTTCATGCGCTGAAAATCACGTTTTGGCCAAGTATCATAGTTTTCACTATAACTTAATTTCTAGCACTTAGAATGAGGCCAAGTGAAAAACTTACTTGAATTGGACAATTGTACACTACATACACAGTAACTATGTGTCTCTGACAGTTTGTTTCGCAGCAGGGGAACATTTCAGTTTTTATTGCCTTAACGTGCGTTTCATGCGCTGAAAATCACGTTTTGGGCAAGTATCATAATTTTCACTATAACTTAATTTCTATCACTTAGAATGATGCTAGATGCAAAACTTACTTGAATTGGACGATTTTACACTATATACACAGTAACTATGTGCCTCCGACAGTTTGTTTCGCAGCCGGGGAACATTTGAGTTTTTATTGCCTTAACGTGCGTTTCATGTGCTGAAAATCACGTTTTGGCCAAGTATCACGGTTGTCATTATAACTTAATATCTAGCCATTAGAATGATGCCAAATTAAAAACTTATTAAATTATAAAATTTGATGATATTACACTATATATAGAGAGACATTTGTGTCTCTGACAGTTTTACACAGTTTTACAAGTTATGACTCCAAACTCTTAATTTACAATTCTGCCTTTATGGATACATTGCATCACCACCCCCTGAGTGGATACCTTACCTCTCACTGTCTTTCACTTACCTTCATTCAGCATGTAGGTGTCAGATCACCTTGTACCTAATGTCTATTCATATTACCTCACCTGAAGTTATTACACAGAAGGGAATGTGTTATGTTACCCCAAGTTTAGAGTCCCAACGGATGTGGGAAACTTACAGCGTCTGTCTGCCAGAGAGCAGCAGCTGGAACCGATTGTGACCAGGGTGGCATGGGTCCCTGATCATGTCCCTGGCTCTGCTGAGGTAACGAGGGCTGGCAATGTCTTCCAGTGAGGGCAGAGTAGCCGACGATCTTCTGCGTAGTGGTGATACCTTTCTAAATAGCCTTTTTGTCTGCTGCCGTTCTTTCCGCGTACCACCAAATGTGCTTTTTATGCGCTGATAAGCACATTTTGGTCGAATATGAAAGTTTCCAAGTGTGCACTTGACCCTGGATGACCTGGAGAGTGACAGTTACTGCTGAAGTTGAACCTTTTTTTCATCCCACAATTCAAGGAAACAATTGCAAACCCTGTTAGCCAGCCTTTCTTATATTTCGCGAGGCGAACAAACAATTGCAAGGCCAACTAGTTAGTCTTTCTTACATTCCACGATCTTTATTCAATTGTAAAACCAGTTTGGCTAGTCTACCTTGCATTCTACGATCTTATCAAACAAAGGTAAAACCAGTATGACCACATGGTGGGACAAGAATAAACAATTATTAAGCCAGTTAGCCAGTCCATCCCACAATTCCCTTCTTTTGTGTCTGTGAAAATATCGAAATATTGAAATGGCTGTTTCCATGAGCCAGAGAAGAACCAGTCAAGCCATTCTCAATGTGGAACCGAATCTCCGGTCACAGCTCTCTGCATGTTCCTAATAGCCTGCAGGGCATCATGGACCGAGCAGGACATGCCGGCAGGGATGAAGGGGCAGCACGAGTCTCCCACCATGGCACACACACAGCCCCGTTGGGTGGCCACTCCGTCAAGAGCAGGGCAGCCCTGGAAAATCACCTGGGCCATGGCGGCTACCCAGCCTGACTGATGCGCCGACACAGGCCCGGAACCTGCCTTCAATGGTCTTCAAATGCAGGGCGTTCCTTGCCGCTCCCACTCAAGGGAACTGAGCCATTAGGATTTTGGATGAGACTGACCAGTATTTGTGTTTGAGGGACACATCCGAGCCACACACTGGATCATGGTCGTGAGCTCCGTCAATAATGTGCCCAAATGGAGGTCATTGATTCGGGAATAACAGAACTTCTGAAGATCCCTAGATGATTATTTTTATACATAATAATCAAAAATACATCCCCATCGTCAATGGATACAATTTTTCGGGTAAATTCACTAACCAGAACAGACTGGGCCTGGTTCTAATACAACCACTATTTTAATCCCAGGATGCCTGTTTTGGACACTGTTTATGGTGGGAAAATAGCTCCAGAACCATCCTGGATCATTATTTTTACACAGAATAGTGAAAATACATCCATCTACACATTCAACACTAATTATGGGTAGAAGCACCAACCAGAACTGACTAGGCCCGGTTCTAATACGACCACTATTTTTATCGCAAAATGCCTGTTTTGGACAATGTTTATGGTGGGAAACATTATTTTTATAGAAAATAGTGAAACTACATCCACCTACTCAACCAACACAAATTCTGGGTAAATACACCAACCAGAACCGATTGGGCCTTGTTCTAATACAACCACTATTTTTATCGCAAAATGTTTTGGACACTATTGACGGTGGGAAATATTCCCAAAACATCCCTGCATCTTTCATTTTACACATAATAGTGAAAATGCATCCATCCACACAATTGACACTAAATCTGGGTAAAAGCGGCAACCAGAACCGACTGGTTCCGGTTCTAATTCAACAACCATGCAAAATTAAGATCCATTGGAGGTTTTTTATTCTTGTATAAAAAAGCCCCAAAACATCCCTGCATGATTATTTTTAAACAGAATAGTAAAACATACATCCCAATCATCTTTGGACACAAGTTTCAGATATAAACAGCAACCAGACCCGACTGGACCCAGTTATAATGCAACTACTATTTTTTATCGCAAAATGCATGTTTTGGAGAAAATTTATGGTGGGAAATAGCCCAAGAAGCATCCTGGATCTTTAATTTTAGACAGAATTGTGAAAATACATCCACCTACACAATCAATACTAACTCTGGGTATAAGACCCAACCAGAACCGACTGGGCTTGGTTCTAATACAACCACCATGCAAAATAAAGTGCCCAAATGGAGGTCATTTATTCGGGCATAAAATAACTTCTGAACATCCCTAGATGACGATTTTTATACAGAATAGTGAAAAATACAACCCCATTCCCATCGGACACAAGTTACGGGTGTATACACAAACCAGAACCGACTGGGCCTGGTTCTAATACAACCACTATGCAAAATAAAGTGCCCAAAGGGAGGTCATTGATTAGGGCATAAAAGAACTTCTGAAAATCCCTAGATGATTATTTTTATAGAGAATAGTCAAAAATACATCCCCATTATCATTTGACACAAGTTCCGGCTACATACATCAACCAGAACCGACTGGGCCTGGTTCTAATAGGACCACTATTTTAATCGCAACGTGCCTGTTATGGACACTATTGACGGTGGGAAATATTCCCTGAACATCCCTGCATCTTTAATTTCACACAGAATAGTGAAAATGCATCCATCAAATCAAATGACACTAATTCTTGGTAAAAGCACCAACCAGAACCGACTGGGCCCGGTTCTAATTCAACCACCATGCAAAATAACGATCAAAATGGAGGTTTTTGATTCTTGTATAAAAAAAGCCACAAAACATCCCTGCATGATTATGTTTAAACAGAATAGTAAAATATACATCCCCATCATCTTTGGACACAAGTTTTGGATATAAACAGCAACCAGAACCGAGACGACCCAGTTATAATGCAACTACTATTTTTTATCGCAAAATGCATGTTTTGGAGACTATTTATGGTGGCAAATACCCCTAGAACCATCCTGGATCTTTATTTTTAGACAGAATAGTGAAAATACATCCACCTGCACAATCAAAACTAACTCTGGGTAAAAGCACCAACCAGAACCGACTCGGCTTGGTTCTACTACAACCACCATGCAAAATAAAGTGCCCAAATGGAGGTCATTTATTCGGGCATAGAAAAACTTCTGAACATCCCTCGATGGTATTTTTAATACAGAATAGTCAAAAATACAACCCCATTCCTATTGGACACACGTTACGGGTGTAGACACAAACCAGAACCGACTGGGCCTGGTTCTAATACAACCACTATTTTTGTCGCAAAATGCATGTTTTTGACACTATTTATGGTGGGAAATAGTCTCAGAACATCTCTGGATCTTTATTCTTACAGAGAATAGTGAAAATACATCCACTCACACAATCGACACTAATTGTGGGTAAAGCACCAACCAGAACCGACTGGGCCTGGTTCTAAACAACCACTTGTAAATAAAGTGTCCAAATTGAGGTCATTGATTCGGGCATAACAGAACTTCTGAACATCCCTAGAATATTATTTTTATAAAGAATAATCAAAAATACATCCCCATCATCATTGGACACAATTTCTGGGTAAAAACACGAACCAGAACCGACTGGTCCTGGTTCTAATACAACCACTAGTTTAACCGCAAAATGCCTGTTTTGGACACTGTTTGTGGTGGGAAATAGCTCCAGAACCATCCTTGATCATTATTGTTATACAAAATAGTGAAAATACATCCACTCACACAATAAACACAAATTCTGGGTAAAAGCACCAACCAAAACCGACTGGGC